>NW_028262356.1:1374190-1527940 GCF_047370975.1 Nipponia nippon | reverse complement strand
GGGGCTGGCTAGCTGCCATAATCACTGCTGGGTAGGTGTAAGAGCACCTGCTAGACAGACAAGTACTCAGGATCCCTGACTGTGGTACTGATGTGAATGGTTGCCCTGCCTTCACGCTTGTGGCTTCTCAGCTGGGCTGAGGAGATGTTCTGGGCTGCCAGTTCACCTCCCAGCTGGAGAGTAGGCCTCATGTGTGTACAGGTGTCTATAATGTCAGGTGGAGCTGGTCAGCCTGGATTCACTGATGGAAAACAGCATCCCCTCATCCAAAGACAATTAGAGAAGCTTTGGGGATAGGAGAGAGAAAAAGCTGCCAGCTGGTGCCCATTTCCTACTATTGACCAGGAAAAATTCCTCTGAAAACCAGCTCAGGCTCAGGAGTCTGACTTAGGCATGTGTGTAGTGCATCCCACCTTGCCACACTGGAGCATCTTTGGTGCGGTCCCTCTGCGGTGACCGTCTACACCCACCTTTAGTGCTAGCATGAACTAGGGAGGTGCCAGGGAAAAAGCTGAGCGTGTTTTATTGTGCTCTTTTCTGCTTTCCAACTCCTCAAACTCGGACGAGGCTCCTACAAATTCATACTAAAAAAGGCATACAAAGCCACACATCTTCTCTCTGCCTGCTCCAAGAAATAGTGGGGAGCTGAAAGGCAAACCCATCCCACAGCGTGGCTTTTTCTCAGCCAAAGAAGAGTTGGCATATATGGCAGCTAGAGCCTGGGATCTCAGAAAGACCATTTGAAGGACTGGATTAAGGATTGAGAGAAACTGGCAGGAAATTGGACCAAACTCTGGATTAAGCGAGAGCTGTGAATGCAGGGTGGAGCTGCTTTCATGGAAACACATTTCTCCCCCTAACAAACCCTCTTGCCTTTAAGGTACCAGTGAAGTATTCTTTGAAATACTGGGCCCGCAAGGGCAAGGGCTCGAGCTCGCCTGCAGATCACATGGATGGTTCCCCAGACCTACTGTCCAGTGGGGTACTCAGAATAAGCAGAGGCTGTCTCCGGACACTGCAATACACCAGGACAGCAAGCAACTCTTCAGTGTGCTGAGTCGAGTCACAGTTACAGGAGAGGAAGTGGGAGAAGTCACCTGTCAAATCCTGAACCCCCTGGTGCAGACTGAGAAGAAAACTACTGTGCGCCTCTCACGTGAGTCGCATCGTCCCGAGAAGTCTTTGCTGTAGACTCGTTGTCCTGGAGGCCCTGTAAAGCCCTTTCCAGTGACAGGGAAGACAATAGCTCTCCAGTCCAGCTAGACGGATCCCAGACCACCATGTGTAGCTGCAGGCAGGACAGGTTGCAGTGAGAAATGAGAAGGGCCCTTCCTGCCCTAGGTGCTGCACACATCCCTAGAGAAGGCAGGCTCTGCTCGACAGTGTAGGGCTGTGACTATTTCTCCATTCATCTCTACGGAAACTCTTTGGGTGGGTGCTCAGATTTGGGGGAAAGGTTGCATATTGCCAGATGACACTCAGATATTTTCTTTTCAAAGGTGCTGTTTTTCCACGTGCATCTCCATGGGTCCCTGCCTTCTGGATACTATTCACTTTATTTCTTCTCACATTGGCTGCTGGTGCTTTTCTGGTATTTAGAGGTAAGGGGACTTCGTTTTCTGCTGCACTGAAACCTACCTGTGAAGGAGAAAGAGTCAATGAACAAGATAAAAGAGCTCAGACCTCTTCCACACCATGCTAGGCAGCTGTGGGGTGGACATACCCCCATGCTCATGGCACATGTCATTGCTGTGCTCAGCTTTTCATCTCTCTCTCTTTCTTCTGCTCATTTTTCCTGTGCTGTCTGCTTGTTGTTTCTTTTTGCTTTCTGCGTCAAGAGCCACATTCAAAAGAAGCAGAAGGATTTGATCAAATGGGTGGTGAATTAGAGGAACTCCTTGCCATGGGGTGCTGCACATCCAGAAAGCTTTCCTAATATTCAAGGGGAGCCTAGCCCTGTGTTAGTAAGAAAGCTCCACTGAGGATTATAAATAGAGAAATCACATCAGGGGCCCCATCAGAAGTCACAGCCACAGGGCCCATGGCTAAACCATGGGTCTAACGCAAGTGGTTAGATATAAAAATGCCAGGCAGGCTTTCACATTATTAAAGCATGCTGTATTTCTTCAAACTCCTTTTTCCTATTTTCCCAGAGTCAGAAAGAAAAGAAAGAATATAAGTAACACAAAGCATCCAGCATTTTGAGTTGTTGTTTTTTTCCTTGAAAGCAAAGCCATAGTGATGCATTCTTAAAGAGTAACAGTGAGTACACACAAAAATGCTATAATGTACCTTGAGAGAAATGACTTCTCAATGCTGTCTCTCCTGAGCTGAGCTAGTTTTCACTGGTAAGAATATGGTACCCTTACGAGCAGCCTTCAATGTCATTGGACTTCAGGCAGTTCCAGGAAAGAGGGCTCCTAAAAAACTGTTAGGACTTTGACACTTGGCCTCACACAAGGACCATTCAGACTCTTGAATGCTTCCACCTATAGCCCCATGCGGAGAGAGGTCCCTGAGCCACTCTGCTCATTGGATGATTCTCATTTTCCCCTCCAGTTCCCATTACTGTGAATCCTGACTGCCGAGTCCTGGAGTTCCGGGTGCCAGGGGCTCCAGATGTGGAGAGCAACGCGCCTGAACCTGCTGGCCTGAACGCTCCCTCCACAGTCCCTGTCCTGGTGGGGAAGGAAGGGTTTGCGGCTGGGAAACACTACTGGGAGGTGGAGGTGGGCCAGCAGCAGGACTGGGTGCTGGGGGTGGTGAGGGAGACAGGAGGAGGAAGGGACCCTTCCTGGGGAGGACTACTGGGCTCTGCATAGGTCCCAGGGAGAGATTTTCTTGGACTTGGAGGAAGGGCAAGTGAGGTTTTATGAAGCAGAGCAGATGGCTGTCATGGTGAGAATGCCTCTAAAGCTTGGAAAGGAACCTGCAGAAGTGTTTTACCCATTTCTGTCCAAAAGGTAAGGGACATTCACATCTCTTATCCACCTGGTCTTAGTCCCTGTCCCTCTGGAGACATTGTAAAAGGAAATTTTGAATCAAATGGGTTGTTGAATCGAAGTTCTCTGCCAGGAGTGGCTTAGGACATCAGTAATTATAAAATAGAGTAGGACTGGGGAACAAAACAGGAAAACCTGAAGAAAAGGGAGAAGTAATGAAAGAAAATTACAATGCCTCAAAGGAGGAAAAAGATGCACTTTGAAACAAAAGATCCTTTTTAATATTACTTGTTCTCAACTAAGTGAACAGAGAGAGCCTCTAATGATTGGTTTTTGGTGGAGAATATTCTCAAAGCTAGGTGTGAATTCAAAGACTTGTATAAACCAGCAGAAAAAAAATGCACTATTCTAAGTAAGTCCATGACAAAGAGAAAACTTCGTTAATTGTTCTTTCTGAATTATCTAAGAAGTTCAGGTATGAAGAAAATCAATGCTTGAAGTAAAAAAGGAACATCAGAGGCATTTGTCTACTTAGCTAATCCATTCAAATCATTATGATTATTAGGGAATTTAGCCTTCTGCCCTTGTAGAGGCCCAGATATATTCTCTGTTGTCTCTTTAATTAGAACATTACTGGGTGACAAGGATTTTTTTTTCCCCATTTCAATGTGTTTTTTACTCCTCATCCATGCAAACTTGGTCATTTACGACAACCGGAGGGAGACAGCAAACCGGTGGTCCAGTAGCTGCCTGCCCACATAAAGATTATCAGTCTTTACTGCTACAGTTAAAAAAGGAGTTGTGGCTCCCCGCTCTAAGCTGTTAGGTTTCCATGTTTTTCTTTACATTTAAACACCATCTGTCAAGAGTGTGTTCTGTTCTCTGAGCACCTGAAAGTGTAATATAACTTTCTGAGTGGAGGTTAAACCAAAGGGTTTTGTTGGATTGCCATCCACCTTGAATTTGAGCCTGATCCTTTTTGCTGCCAGTAAGTCCTGGCAGAAGTAACCCTCAAAGATGGGTCTAAAAGAAACCTACACTGCTTTACTTTGAGTTTCACATATTTCCCACATCAACTCCAGCTTGTTTAGAGACCTGAAGAATCGAAAGGCGCTACGTTAAGTGTCTGTGGAAAAAATCTGCCATGGAGAATGGAGAAAAAGCGTGTGACTAAATGCCTTTAGGTCTCATCAAACATGAAAATGTTACACAAAACCTTTCCCATAAATTGTAGGTAAACTGATCTTCATACCACCTGCACTTTCTTTTCATTGTATTTCATGTTTTCACACCTGTCTTGGTTAAGCTTTGACAGGCCAGGGGAGAGTAAAACTTTTTTTCAGTCTCTGAACTATTTGATGTGAAAAATATTCAGAGCTGCTTGTGTCAAAATGGTCAAATTCCAGTTAGAAATTGCCTTGGGTTTACATGACAAAGTTTTAGTAGCTGGAAGCAGGGAGGCTGCAGAGGTGGCCTCTGTAAGAAGAGGTTTCTAGACTCCAGAGCAGAGACTCCTCTGCAGCTCATGGAAATTTTGGAAAAATCCATGATGGAGCAGGTATTTCCCTGCAGTCTGTGGAGACATCATGCTGGAGCAGGTATTCACACTGCAGCCCATGGAGAACCCAACCTTGGAGCAGGTGTATATTCCCTGAAGGAGCTGCAATCCATGGAGAGCCCATGCTGGAGCAGGTTGATCCTGAAGGACTAAAACCCATGGAGAGGACCCATGCTGGAGCACTAGAGAAGTGTGAGGAGGAAGGAGTGACAGAGCAGAATGGTTATGAACTTTTCAGAGGACCAAAAGGGGTTGTTATATACATGAAGGGATACTGTTCAGAATGTAGAGTGATACAGAGTTGCTTTGGTTTAGGTGCCCTCAAGTTAGGCTTTATTCAGTGTAAGTGTCTGTCCAGTAGAAATCTCCAGCTGAGTTGGTCACCTTAAGGTTATCACCTTTGCCCAATGCATCCTGATCTTCCAGTGGGGCAGCAAGGAGCCTGCCCAATGGCATTCAGGTGTCCAATGGATGTCTTCCCTTCCTGAACAGGGTGCATCAGGCAAAAGGCTGGTCCAAGAACAGAAGCATGATGAACAGATTTAAACAGTGAAAAGAGCTTCGAGAACACAGAGTGGTTTTAATCCATGGCATACCATGTCATTACCAGGGTGATGGCAGGATGTAGGCAAACTTCTGCATGATCGGGAAGAGCAGACAGCCGATTGTGAGAAAAGGGCAGCCTGTAGTGTGCAGCAAAACTCTTATACCCCACAAGCTCTTTGATCTGGGTGAACGGCATGGAGCACACTCATGGAAAACAGTAACGGGATGCCTCCGTCCATCCACGGGTCTTTATACAATTTTTACCTACCGCCTTCTATCAGACTTCTTGACTTTATTTTTCACCAACAGGTGAAAGGCATTTCTTATCAGTATCCCATTAGTGCAGAATTGCTCCTCCTACTTCATTGGTAACTTGAGTCATCTTGTTCCTTCCTGTATTTTTTTTAAATCTCTAGCCGAGACACTCCTTCCAACAGGTAAGACCACAAGACTTTTTTCATGCTAGAGAGGACACACAATGAAAATAGCAAAAGAATATTTTCTAGATGTCTTTTCAGGCAGGTATATTCTATTTACTCCTTCACAAGTGATATCTGAGGATTAATGAATGAGAAGGAATAAAGTGGAGGATATCTTAGTGCTATTCAGGGAGGAGTATTATAATAATTAAACCTCTCAATATTTATGTTAGTTAATCAGGTGCTGTTCTGAGATGTGTGCTGTAGTTTTAATTACTTTATCTCATTGAACTAATACTTTGTTGATATATAATGTTCTTCCAATGTGGTTGATTGAAAACGTAACATTCTCTGCTTTGGAATGGTAAATATCTATTACAATGATCTTTGTATTATAGGTATAAATATTTAGCATAGCAGGGAATTAAGGGTTGTGGAAGAAGACTGCAAACATATATGAAGCAGTGGCAGACATATGTTTCGCTGTTTTCATTCATTCAAAATGTTGAATGGTTGAGACGTAAATGTTAATACTCTGTCTTTCAAATAGAGTATTCTGAAAAGATGTTGTAAATGCCAACTCGTACTCAGAATTGTGCGTTTTTATATGTAGCTGAGCTATTGTGTGAAGCAGCTCAGTGTGACTCTGGGGTTCAGTAAAGCAAAGAGAGGGGGCTTCCCTGGGGATGCCTTACCGTCCTTTAACCTGCCTTTCAGGTGATTAGTGTGATGGGTGGTGTTTTCCTGCACTGTGCTTGCGTTGCGTCCCTCTTCTACTCTGTGCATTTAGAGTAAATGCCAGACCCTTGCAAGTCATGGTGTACTTCCCAGGTGCTTCCTTACAGCACTAACAGTTCCTCCAGTTTTATTGCCCTCCCGAGCAACTCTTTTTCTGCCCTTCAGCAGTTCACCAACGTTTTCTGCTAAGAGAGGACAAGAGTACAAGTTTGTTGGGGGTTGAGATAGATTCAGGTGCAAGATAACACAGCCATAGAGATAGGGAATGGGGTGTGCTTATTGCTTTAGCCAGGCTGTGTGAGGAACTGTAAAAGACAGAAGGAAGTGGCTGGTGGGAGTAAAGTCACTACTGACTGGGCACAGATGAGCTGCAGTGCTGCACCTCTGTGGAATTCACTGCTTTTCTCAAGCCTTCCAAGATGGGACCCTGGAAAAGTTTCCAAGGAGATTGTGGGAGAACCAGACCAGGCAGTCGCTCCCATTCTCCCTCATTTATGTATGAGGACCACACCTGCTCATCTGTAATGAAGTAAAAGCAGGATTTTCTGTGATTCTCTGTCATCACATCCTCGTCCAGGATACTGTTCTTACCCAAGTGACACTTCTGGCCTGCCATCCAAATCAGTTTGAAGTCAGATGTTCCTGTACCCAAGAATAGGGACTGTCAGGGAATGGGAATGGGCAGCTTTTCCCTCAGAAAAAGGAGCCAGGAGCCATGGGTGACCCCACCAACACGATGCAGTCCCACAGGATCTGAACACAGCAGGCAGAGCCAGGTGCTGCCTTTGTGTTTCTGTCTTTAGCAAGATTGATTCCCTTCTGATTCATTCCTCTTGGGAATTCTTTCTCATTTTCACAGTGCATCATCTGTTTCCCAGGGGGACAGAAGGAACTTGACCCACATGACATTTTTGGAGGATTTATGGAATCAGTGCTCAGAAAGGAAGCTTGTACCAGTCCTGGTCTTTGCTCTTACAACATCTTTTTTGGTTGGAAAGTGGCTTACAGGTAAGAAACTCCCTGCTGTATCCAGCTAGCCAGTTATCCTAAGATATCATGCCTGCACTTCAGTTCATACTCCCTAAAGGAACGAATGCGCTGTAGACAGTATGTGGTGTCTGACACCTCCAAGCCCAAGTCTAGGACAACGTCAGCCATCTTGATGATGTGAGACACCCCAGTCCTGCTCTGGGGTGTCAGCTATTTCAGGGAAGTGGCGTAGGTGTATTATCTTACTACACATTTGAGGGAGGCATGTCCAGTCTTTCCCGGGTCACAGTTCTGTGGAGAACAAGAGCCTGTGCAGATTGCTTTGCAGGTTGTAAATTTGCGGAGCGTGTAGATCATTGCACAGACCTTTGCACCTCATGTGTGGTAATTTGCTCCTAGCTCAGTGAGCTTTGGTTTGCAGTCCTCCCGCCGGTGTACCTATTGTCTTCCTGAATAAGTCACTGCCCACACTACCCATGAGCATGCTCTGTGAATATGTGACACAACTGACATACATAAAACCAGGAAATGGGGTAACTGTAAAGCATGTCTATGCTTGGAGGAGGTGGAGGCAATGACTCAAGACCCTGTCCTCACTACTGTAAGGGACTATCAGACTTTAACCTAGAGCTCAGCTTTCTGTTTTGGATTCAGCTAACACACATGGCTTTCTTCCCTCTATGGAAAAGATTACACTCGTGGGGAAAACCAATGTGTTTTCTCCCACCTCTTCCTTGCAGGTGAAGCGCCTATCACCGTCAGCATCGAACCGTCGGCTGTCTTTGTTGGGGAGCAAGTGACTCTTTCCTGCCAGCTGACAGACAGTGTCCCCTCTAACACGAGCGTGCTTTGGTACAAAATGGAAAAGGGAAGGGATGCTCCACTGTGCTCTTCCTCCAGCCTGGGTGGGGTGGTGGAGAAGCGCCAGGATGAAGAACAGTGGAGGGTCACGGGACGCTGGCAGAGAAGAGCACTTCTTCTGGTTATCCGGCAAGTGCAAGTAGCTGATGAGGGGACATATGTTTGTGCAGTGAACGGCAGCTTTGTCACACAGGAGGCTACTACTCACCTTAATGTTACAGGTAAGCAGGGAGATTTTCACAGTGAAATGCGACCTGCTGTGACCATGCTGAGTTCAGTTCCCATTGTGACTCTGTGGCTCTGCCTATTCCTTGCTGGACAGCTGTGACCTTGTCATGGTTTAACTCCAGTAGGCAGCTAAGCATCACACAGCCACTTGTTCACTTCCTGCCTTGGTGGGATGGAGGAGAGGATCAGAAGAGTAAAAGTAGAAATACTCATGGGCTGAGATAAAGACAGCTTAATAGGTAAAGCAAAAGCTGTGCACGCAAGCAGAGCAAAATGAGCAATTCATTCACCACTTCCCATCAGAAGGCAGGTGTTCAGCCGTCTCCAGGAAAGCAGGGCTCCATCATGCGTAACAGTTACTTATCGTTGTTTTCTCTTCTGGGGTTAAGAACGTTCAGCCTCTCCAGTTAGGGCTGTTTTACTTTGTAAAGTGAAAAAACAGTTACTCAGAGCTATTAGGGGAGGTATTCACTGATGTGCACTACACATAATGATATGGTAAAAGCCCCTTTTCCCTCCTCGTTACAAATCCCCCATCTCAGAAGACCTGTCCCAAATGCAAACCTGAAAGCACTTCCCAAAAGCACCTTATCAGATCGGACCTGTTGGGTGAGTCACACTCTGGAGCTTAGTTTGAGTGCATGGAAATATCTAGTATCCACAAAACTGGCATCAGTCTGTTCCACAGATCAATGACATGTTTGAAGGCCCTTTTCATTTCTTTTGATGACTCCTGTTTTGGTGTTGGATGGGACAGGGAACAATTCCTTGCTCTTCTTCCTCTCCACACCATTCCTTTTTTATGGACCTGTATCCCATCCCCCTCAGTCATGTGGAGAGTGCTCATCTACTTTGCAAACTCCCAGATGCTCTTCCTGACCTTTGACCATCCAGGCTGATGGGGGTTCACTATATCTCTGAAGTAAGATGCCCTAGTGCTCACCATTGTTGGAGTCAGGGTAAATGGCCCTTTTGATCTGACCAGGTGTGGTTTGTTGTGGTTTAACCCCATTCAGCAACTAAGCACCACACAGCCACTCGCTCACCCTCTCCCCACCTCTGGTGGGATGGGGGACAGAATCAGAAAAAAAAAAAAAAACCTGTAGGTTGAAATAAAAACAGTTTAATAGGACAGCAGAGGAAGAAAAAAAATAATAATTGTAAAAGAATATACAAAGCAAGTGATGCACAATGCAATTGCTCACCACCTGCCGACCGATGCCCTGCTCATCCCCAAACAGCGATCGCTGCCCCCCGGCCAACTCCCCCAGTTGATATACCGAGCATGATGTCATACGGGATGGAATGGCCCTTTGGCCAGTCTGGGTCAGCTCTCCTGGCTGTGCCCCCTCCCAGCTCTGTGTGCACCTGGCAGAGCATGGGGAGCTGAAAAGTCCTTGACTGGTGTAAGCACTGCTTAGCAATGACTAACACCTCAGTGTGTTATCAACTTTACTCTCATCCTAAATCCAAAACAGAGCACTATACCAGCTACTAGGAAGAAAATTAACAGTATCCCAGCCAAAACCAGGACATTCTTTTTATGAGCTATGAATTTTCAGAACAACAGACTGAGGCTTTCTGGGTTTTGTTGGTTTATTTTGTTGTTGTTGCTGCTGTTTTGCAGTAACTCTAACTTTGTTTCATCTTCATTGCACTAACTCTGTTACAGCGATTGGGTATAAGCCAACTTTGGACAGGAATCGGCAAGAGGGGAATATGTGTCGCTACACGTGTAAGTCAAAACAATGGTACCCAAAGCCTGAAGTCATTTGGATGAACCATGGAGGAGACACAGTAAACGTGGAGGCCAAGACCACTGTAACCTGGAGTAAGAGAGATCATTTCACAGTGCAAAGCATCATCACAGTGCCTTGTGATAATGTAGATGTGGTGTGTGTAGTCAAACTCATCAAATCCAAGATAAGCCGATCAGGTAGGTGACATTTTTACACCGGCATCTGCTTTGCTGAGGGAATCAGACCCCTCCATTATTGCTAGAAGAGCTGAAATTGGACAGGTCTCGGCACCTTGGCTGAAGCCCCAAGCATCCTGCAGAATCTAACCCTTCAGGAGAAATCCTTGCTGTTGGGCAATGGAGGTTTGGGTTGGCCTTGTGGCATCTTCAGGGGAACACCATGAAACGATGACCCAGGAAAGTGCTGAGAGTAATCTTCTCACTGCTCTGCCTTTTTGGGCCAAGTTCAGCCATAGCTTAAGGGGCGCATACCTTTCCCTTATTTTTAACAGTCCGAACTTGAGTATTGTTCTCTCTTTAGCATCACTTCTGTTTTTTCACCTTCTCACCTGAAGCAACATGCTGTGTCACTCACAGTTTGGGAAGAGCTGCTTTTACACAGTCCTGTCTGGTTTCATTTATTGCAGCAGTTTCACCCTTGTGCGCAGAAAGCTCATACAACTCTTTCAAGCATTGAATTATTAAAAATGAAATGCTCAAAAGCCAGATGGTTTTGATTAGAGATGAAACAACAACAAAAGTGCAAGTGTTCTGTGAGATCTTTCATGGTGTACTTGGTATTTCTGTGTTGTGTTGGACACGGTGGTGTTAAATTGCCTCTGTTACAGGTTCCATGAATGAAATTATTGTGCGACCATCACACAGTTGTACATACGAGGGCAAAATAAGAGGCTCCTATGAAAAGCCCAAAGTGATGTGGGTTAATCACCAAGGAGAAGATCTATCTTCACTGGCCCAGACAAACATTCTACAGGAGATGGACAATATTTTTGCAATAGAAAGTTCCATTGAGATTCCCTGTGGAGAACCACCACCTTCTTTTGTGACCACTGGTAGGGAACGCCATCCACAGATCACTGAAGAGTCAGGTATGCAGCAATTAAGACTTATATCATGTACTTTGGCATTCACTGAGCAAGCAAAGCTACTCTCTTTTCACTCGGATACTGCATCATCCTCCACTAAGGAGAAGGCTGGGCGTAATGCTGTGAATTATTTCACTTAGTTTCCCACAACACTCAATAGCTGAACCCATTTGGGAGTGTCACAAAAATTCACAACTGGCCTGTGCTGACCAAGGAGAGAGGCTAGGACGCAAAGTATAGAAATGCAAGAGTAATAATTCCTTCGTTCACGTGCATGAGGTGTCCCAGCCAAATTGCGAAATCCGAATGTGGTTTTACACATGGATCTTATACCTTTCAAGTGTTCAGTTACAACATGATTTGACTAATTACTACTTAACACACACACACACTACTGTTTGCAAAGCAATGATAATTCCATGGTGTCATCATCTATCTACTTCTTTATTGTCCCTGGACTCACTACAGTTACTTACCTACGATACCAGATAACAGGAGGGTTTCACAGAGGTGTTAGGGGGTCTGCGATGCTGGTGTTATCTCGGTAGTCCAGGGGTATCCTTTATCCTTCGTGGATGGTTTTAAGATTCTGAGAAACAAAGGTCCTTATCTCCAGGTAGGGCTGCCCCCCTGGCAATGAGCTGGGCTCCTTCTGTCATGCTTACTCAAGCATAACTATTCAGTATACAATGTACACGACATATATCTAAAGAAAGTTGATACAGTTTCATACTGTAGGCTTGGGTACAAGATTAACGGGTACAATAGTTAGGGAATGAGATCTTGCCTAAGAAGAGGAGTCTATTGCTCAATACTTTGAGGAAGTCAATGAATCTGCAGTCACGGCATCCCACTACCAGGATGGTGGCTGAAATGGAGAAAGCATCTGCTGACCCCAGGAAAGCCCGGAAGACAGTGGGCTCCTGAGCTAAATGCACACTAGCCTGTTTCCCAGCATGAACCCCTATTTTTCGATGCTGGCAGAGAAGTTTTTCTAGCAGATCGTCAGACTGTCAGCTGCTGAGATCTGTACCAGTAAGGAAAGACTTTGTCATTAGGCTATTAAAGGGTTATTCTGCCTGGTGGTGTTGAGCAGCAAGGCTAAAGCTGAGCTTTCCTCTGAAATTTCTTCACAGTGAAAGCTTTGTAGGTAAACTTGTCTCAAACTAAAGAATTTTTTCTTTGTATCACGTAGAATAATATTGCTTGCTTCAGAGGTAGTGGCCTTTTGAATAACAGCAGAGATCAGTAGCAAAGATTACAAACAATAAAAAACTTCCCAAGGAAAAGGAGATAAATCATACTTCCCAGTTTCTCTCAAATCTTGTTTTGAGTGTGTATATGTGGAAAATTCTTGGACACAAGGCAGTCAATTTAAAATGCAACTATCAGTGTCTCATTTCAGCTTCCTTAAAGACTTTTTATGTTCCTCATCCTATTTACAGATGGGTGATTTTTGGCTGAAAGTGTTCTTCTGCCAAGCATGTCCACCTAGTGCAGATTATGTGACCCGATGGCCACTCTGTGTGTGTGTGCTATACTGCAAGAAAATTGATGTAATTTATTTTTTGCTTTTTCTCAAATTTTCAGAAAACAGTAACTTGACCTGGATTATCTGCTTCCTTCTTCTCATTATTTTATTAGGTAAGCTATTTCGCCATAGCCCCGTTCTTCTTGGCAATGAAGAACCATCCACAGGGCCAGATGTGGCCTGGCTTTTGACACATCCTTTATATTTTGGGTTTTTTTTTTGGTGGGGGGACACCAACAGCTGCTGTGGAGTAACCGTTTATGATCTCTTTGCCTTTCAGCACACCTTCAGGGGCAAAATGGTAAGTGTGGATGCTTGGGTTTGGAATCCTTGCCTGCCCATGGTGGAAGTTCGTTAGTGGCGACGTGACATGGCCAGGGCACTCCATTTCCTGGGTCCTTGGCTCTTCTCAAATCCCAGCATGCATTTTCCCTTGGAAAGTGAGATTTGAGGTTGCCATGGCGGGTGGCTGGTGGTGTCCAGGCTGGTGGAGGCTTTGGTGCAGGCAGGAGCATGAAGGAAGGAGGTGTTGAGGGAAGGCCACGGTGTGGCTGATGGGGTGGAGAGCCTAGGTCCCTGGCCAGCCCTGCGTTCTGGTAGGGCCGTGGGTGTCGGTGGTTGGTGGCAACAATCCCAGGCGGAAGCCCGTGAGGATGAACTCCACGGAGCGTGACCCATCCACGCCATGCGAGAGGAGTTTTTCATCCTTCCCTGGGGTGGACAGTCCCAGAGTGGACTGGCTTGCAAGGACCCTGTGGGTCTTGCCCTGACTTAAGGTCTTCTTTGTCTTCTTCTCCTGTGACCATGGTGACTCGGCAGAGGAACTGCATGCAAGGAACGGTGAGTCTTTCTTCTTGCCCACATGCCTTCCTTCCGCTCGGGGATAGAGGCCTTGGGGCGGGTGAGGAGGGACGCTCCAGCAATGCCAGCTGCTCCCAAGTGCCACGTCGAGAGACCCTGCCAGTGCCCAAGGCTCAACATGGCAGCTGGTGCTCCCTGGCTTTGCCTTTGCCCAGGCAGTGCCCCATGGCCAGTTGTGGACTCGCTTATGACTCTCTTTCGGGGGGGGCTCACCCAATAGCTGCTGTGGAGTTACTCTTTCTGGTCTCTTTGCCTTTCAGCACAGCTTCAGAGGCAAAATGGTAAGTGTGGATGTTTGGGTTTAGAGTCCTTGCCTGCCCATGGTGCAAGCTTAGTAGTGGAGACTCGATAGTGCAAGGGTTGTCCTGTTCCTGGGGTCCCCGGCTGTTCTCCTAGCCCGGCGTGGGTTCAGCAGGGCTGGTGGGATGTTCTCGTGGCTGGGGGGCCCTGTTGCTGACTGGTCTCCGTTGTGAAGGCTCGGTGTCCTTGCTGCTGAGTTGAGGGGAGAAGTGGTGGCCCAAGAGAGAGACTCCATCCCCAGGGAAAGGGAACACTGTTCCCTGGGAAGCAGCAAACTGCCAGGCTGAATTCCCTTGTGTGCCACAGGGTGGGGCAGCAAAGGGTGCCGAGCAGGGTGACTGCACGCAGTGCGCTGCCACCATGGCTCTGTGCTGGGAGGTGCCCTGTGTGGGGACGGGTGCTGGGGGAGGATGAGTTTGCCTTGTTACATGAGACCCAGGCTTTTCTCCCTGCCTTCCTTGGAGTCGGGGTGCTAAGCAAGGTGTTCTCCCTTCCCCCCCCTCTTGTTGCAGAGAACCAGAAGAAGGAGATTGGTGAGTGTCGCTGTCTCCCTGGGGGCTGCGTGCGCAAGCAGATCGTGGGATGCGATGCCAGGGTGGGAGAGTGGAGGGCAAGTTTTTCGTCCCTCCCTGGGGTGGCGAATGCCAGAATGGACTGGGTTTTGGAGGCAGATGAGGAAGTCTAGATGTTGAGGGTTAGCTAATGCCAGTGGGTCTCAACGACTGCAGGTGCTGGACGCAACCGTGCCCAGAACTGAGGGAGCCCCTGTCGCCACTGCTGGCAGCAGCTCCTGCTTGGGCAGGCCTGATTGCTCTCTCTTCTTTCTACCTACCCCTCATTTGCAGAGGAGCTCCAGCCGCAAGGAGGGGCAGGACGTGGTGCTGAGAAGGGTGACTGCATGCAGTGTGCTGTCACCATGGCTCTGTGCCTGGGGCAGCCCTGGCTGGGGGTGGGTTTGGGGGAGAATGAATCTGCTTTGCTGAATAAGACCCAGGCTTTACCGCAGCCTTCAGTGGAGTTGGAGTGCTAAAGGCGGCGTTGTCCCTTCACCCTCTACCCTTGCAACAAGTGAGATTTGGGGTTGCCATGGTGGGCTGCGTCCAGGCTGGTGGAGGCTTTGGTGCAGGCAGGAGCATGAAGGAAGGAGGCGTTGAGGGAAGGCCACGGTGTGGCTGATGGGGTGGAGAGCCTAGGTCCCTGGCCAGCCCTGCGTTCTGGTAGGGCCGTGGGTGTCGGTGGTTGGTGGCAACAATCCCAGGCGGAAGCCCGTGAGGATGAACTCCACGGAGCGTGACCCATCCACGCCATGCGAGAGGAGTTTTTCATCCTTCCCTGGGGTGGACAGTCCCAGAGTGGACTGGCTTGCAAGGACCCTGTGGGTCTTGCCCTGACTTAAGGTCTTCTTTGTCTTCTTCTCCTGTGACCATGGTGACTCGGCAGAGGAACTGCATGCAAGGAACGGTGAGTCTTTCTGCTTGCCCACATGCCTTCCTTCCGCTCGGGGATAGAGGCCTTGGGGCGGGTGAGGAGGGACGCTCCAGCAATGCCAGCTGCTCCCAAGTGCCACGTCGAGAGACCCTGCCAGTGCCCAAGGCTCAACATGGCAGCTGGTGCTCCCTGGCTTTGCCTTTGCCCAGGCAGTGCCCCATGGCCAGTTGTGGACTCGCTTATGACTCTCTTTTGGGGGGGGCTCACCCAATAGCTGCTGTGGAGTTACTCTTTCTGGTCTCTTTGCCTTTCAGCACAGCTTCAGAGGCAAAATGGTAAGTGTGGATGTTTGGGTTTAGAGTCCTTGCCTGCCCATGGTGCAAGCTTAGTAGTGGAGACTCGATAGTGCAAGGGTTGTCCTGTTCCTGGGGTCCCCGGCTGTTCTCCTAGCCCGGCGTGGGTTCAGCAGGGCTGGTGGGATGTTCTCGTGGCTGGGGGCCCTGTTGCTGACTGGTCTCCGTTGTGAAGGCTCGGTGTCCTTGCTGCTGAGTTGAGGGGAGAAGTGGTGGCCCAAGAGAGAGACTCCATCCCCAGGGAAAGGGAACACTGTTCCCTGGGAAGCAGCAAACTGCCAGGCTGAATTCCCTTGTGTGCCACAGGGTGGGGCAGCAAAGGGTGCCGAGCAGGGTGACTGCACGCAGTGCGCTGCCACCATGGCTCTGTGCTGGGAGGTGCCCTGTGTGGGGACGGGTGCTGGGGGAGGATGAGTTTGCCTTGTTACATGAGACCCAGGCTTTTCTCCCTGCCTTCCTTGGAGTCGGGGTGCTAAGCAAGGTGTTCTCCCTTCCCCCCCCTCTTGTTGCAGAGAACCAGAAGATGGAGATTGGTGAGTGTCGCTGTCTCCCTGGGGGCTGCGTGCGCAAGCAGATCGTGGGATGCGATGCCAGGGTGGGAGAGTGGAGGGCAAGTTTTTCGTCCCTCCCTGGGGTGGCGAATGCCAGAATGGACTGGGTTTTGGAGGCAGATGAGGAAGTCTAGATGTTGAGGGTTAGCTAATGCCAGTGGGTCTCAACGACTGCAGGTGCTGGACGCAACCGTGCCCAGAACTGAGGGAGCCCCTGTCGCCACTGCTGGCAGCAGCTCCTGCTTGGGCAGGCCTGATTGCTCTCTCTTCTTTCTACCTACCCCTCATTTGCAGAGGAGCTCCAGCCGCAAGGAGGGGCAGGACGTGGTGCTGAGAAGGGTGACTGCATGCAGTGTGCTGTCACCATGGCTCTGTGCCTGGGGCAGCCCTGGCTGGGGGTGGGTTTGGGGGAGAATGAATCTGCTTTGCTGAATAAGACCCAGGCTTTACCGCAGCCTTCAGTGGAGTTGGAGTGCTAAAGGCGGCGTTGTCCCTTCACCCTCTACCCTTGCAACAAGTGAGATTTGGGGTTGCCATGGTGGGCTGCGTCCAGGCTGGTGGAGGCTTTGGTGCAGGCAGGAGCATGAAGGAAGGAGGCGTTGAGGGAAGGCCACGGTGTGGCTGATGGGGTGGAGAGCCTAGGTCCCTGGCCAGCCCTGCGTTCTGGTAGGGCCGTGGGTGTCGGTGGTTGGTGGCAACAATCCCAGGCGGAAGCCCGTGAGGATGAACTCCACGGAGCGTGACCCATCCACGCCATGCGAGAGGAGTTTTTCATCCTTCCCTGGGGTGGACAGTCCCAGAGTGGACTGGCTTGCAAGGACCCTGTGGGTCTTGCCCTGACTTAAGGTCTTCTTTGTCTTCTTCTCCTGTGACCATGGTGACTCGGCAGAGGAACTGCATGCAAGGAACGGTGAGTCTTTCTGCTTGCCCACATGCCTTCCTTCCGCTCGGGGATAGAGGCCTTGGGGCGGGTGAGGAGGGACGCTCCAGCAATGCCAGCTGCTCCCAAGTGCCACGTCGAGAGACCCTGCCAGTGCCCAAGGCTCAACATGGCAGCTGGTGCTCCCTGGCTTTGCCTTTGCCCAGGCAGTGCCCCATGGCCAGTTGTGGACTCGCTTATGACTCTCTTTTGGGGGGGGCTCACCCAATAGCTGCTGTGGAGTTACTCTTTCTGGTCTCTTTGCCTTTCAGCACAGCTTCAGAGGCAAAATGGTAAGTGTGGATGTTTGGGTTTAGAGTCCTTGCCTGCCCATGGTGCAAGCTTAGTAGTGGAGACTCGATAGTGCAAGGGTTGTCCTGTTCCTGGGGTCCCCGGCTGTTCTCCTAGCCCGGCGTGGGTTCAGCAGGGCTGGTGGGATGTTCTCGTGGCTGGGGGGCCCTGTTGCTGACTGGTCTCCGTTGTGAAGGCTCGGTGTCCTTGCTGCTGAGTTGAGGGGAGAAGTGGTGGCCCAAGAGAGAGACTCCATCCCCAGGGAAAGGGAACACTGTTCCCTGGGAAGCAGCAAACTGCCAGGCTGAATTCCCTTGTGTGCCACAGGGTGGGGCAGCAAAGGGTGCCGAGCAGGGTGACTGCACGCAGTGCGCTGCCACCATGGCTCTGTGCTGGGAGGTGCCCTGTGTGGGGACGGGTGCTGGGGGAGGATGAGTTTGCCTTGTTACATGAGACCCAGGCTTTTCTCCCTGCCTTCCTTGGAGTCGGGGTGCTAAGCAAGGTGTTCTCCCTTCCCCCCCCTCTTGTTGCAGAGAACCAGAAGATGGAGATTGGTGAGTGTCGCTGTCTCCCTGGGGGCTGCGTGCGCAAGCAGATCGTGGGATGCGATGCCAGGGTGGGAGAGTGGAGGGCAAGTTTTTCGTCCCTCCCTGGGGTGGCGAATGCCAGAATGGCCTGGGTTTTGGAGGCAGATGAGGAAGTCTAGATGTTGAGGGTTAGCTAATGCCAGTGGGTCTCAACGACTGCAGGTGCTGGACGCAACCGTGCCCAGAACTGAGGGAGCCCCTGTCGCCACTGCTGGCAGCAGCTCCTGCTTGGGCAGGCCTGATTGCTCTCTCTTCTTTCTACCTACCCCTCATTTGCAGAGGAGCTCCAGCCGCAAGGAGGGGCAGGACGTGGTGCTGAGAAGGGTGACTGCATGCAGTGTGCTGTCACCATGGCTCTGTGCCTGGGGCAGCCCTGGCTGGGGGTGGGTTTGGGGGAGAATGAATCTGCTTTGCTGAATAAGACCCAGGCTTTACCGCAGCCTTCAGTGGAGTTGGAGTGCTAAAGGCGGCGTTGTCCCTTCACCCTCTACCCTTGCAACAAGTGAGATTTGGGGTTGCCATGGTGGGCTGCGTCCAGGCTGGTGGAGGCTTTGGTGCAGGCAGGAGCATGAAGGAAGGAGGTGTTGAGGGAAGGCCACGGTGTGGCTGATGGGGTGGAGAGCCTAGGTCCCTGGCCAGCCCTGCGTTCTGGTAGGGCCGTGGGTGTCGGTGGTTGGTGGCAACAATCCCAGGCGGAAGCCCGTGAGGATGAACTCCACGGAGCGTGACCCATCCACGCCATGCGAGAGGAGTTTTTCATCCTTCCCTGGGGTGGACAGTCCCAGAGTGGACTGGCTTGCAAGGACCCTGTGGGTCTTGCCCTGACTTAAGGTCTTCTTTGTCTTCTCCTGTGACCATGGTGACTCGGCAGAGGAACTGCATGCAAGGAACGGTGAGTCTTTCTGCTTGCCCACATGCCTTCCTTCCGCTCGGGGATAGAGGCCTTGGGGCGGGTGAGGAGGGACGCTCCAGCAATGCCAGCTGCTCCCAAGTGCCACGTCGAGAGACCCTGCCAGTGCCCAAGGCTCAACATGGCAGCTGGTGCTCCCTGGCTTTGCCTTTGCCCAGGCAGTGCCCCATGGCCAGTTGTGGACTCGCTTATGACTCTCTTTTGGGGGGGGCTCACCCAATAGCTGCTGTGGAGTTACTCTTTCTGGTCTCTTTGCCTTTCAGCACAGCTTCAGAGGCAAAATGGTAAGTGTGGATGTTTGGGTTTAGAGTCCTTGCCTGCCCATGGTGCAAGCTTAGTAGTGGAGACTCGATAGTGCAAGGGTTGTCCTGTTCCTGGGGTCCCCGGCTGTTCTCCTAGCCCGGCGTGGGTTCAGCAGGGCTGGTGGGATGTTCTCGTGGCTGGGGGGCCCTGTTGCTGACTGCTCTCCGTTGTGAAGGCTCGGTGTCCTTGCTGCTGAGTTGAGGGGAGAAGTGGTGGCCCAAGAGAGAGACTCCATCCCCAGGGAAAGGGAACACTGTTCCCTGGGAAGCAGCAAACTGCCAGGCTGAATTCCCTGTATGAGCCAGAAAGAAGGGGCAGGGAAGTTGTGGGGGGGGTACTCCAGCTTCTGGCTTGCTGGGTGCTGGTGGAGGGGAGGTGCCGTGTGCCTCAGCACCTGACATGGCAACGAGGACATGTGGCTGTGATGTCAGTGGAGGCATCATCTGCGCAGGGCGTCTGTGCCAGGCAGGGGCATTGCCGTGAGGCGTGGGCAGTGGGTGGGACCACAGTGGGTCTCAACGTAGCAGAGGGGCTGGATGCAGCTGTGCCCAGAGCTGAGGGAGCCCCTGTGCCCACTGCTGGCAGCAGCTCCTGCCTGGGCAGCCCTGATTGCTCTCCCTTCTCCCTACCCCTCACTTGCAGAGGAGCTGCAGTCGCAACACAGGCCAGCACATGACGCAGAGAAGGGTGAGTACAAGCAGCGTGCTGCTGCCACATCTCGGTGCCCAAGGGAGCCTTGGCTGGGGGTTGGTGTTCGCGAAGGTCAAGTCTGCCTTGCTGAAGACTTCCCGTGCTGTGCCGAGAAGGGCCACGGTGGGAGCGGTGCAGCATGGGCAGCCAGGCAGGGAGTATGGGCCATGTCTGGCTCCAAAGAGTCCCAGGAGGCCAGTACGCACGCCCTCTGAAAGAGGGATGTGCTGTGCCCCTGTCCTCCCCTGTTTCTGGTTGAGGACTCATGGGGCAAGACCTCCTTGCAGATCCCAATGGCAACGGTGCCACAAGACACGAGGGCTTTGCTGCTCCTGTCACACCCATGGTCCCTGGCGGATGATTTGGCCCCCTGTCTTCCTTGCAGTTCTGGTGCTAAGCAAGGTGCTCATTCATGCCCCTCTTTCCTTACAGAAAACCAGAAGGAGATGGGTGAGTGTCGCTGTCTCCTTGAGTGCCGTGTGTGCAAGCGGATGGTGGGGTGTGGTGCCAGGATGGGACAGTGGAGGACAAGTCACCCCTGACCCTGTGAGACATAGCCAGGAGAGCCTGCAGTGTGAGCGTGCCTGGTGTCAGGAATGCTGAGAGACAGCTGGGTTGGAGGCACTCTCTCCCTGCTTTCCCTCTGCTTTCTTCCACCAAATAATCCCCAGGAAAGGGCGTCTAGTGGCAGCCGTGGCCCTTGCCACAAGTGAGATTTGAGGTTGCCATGGCGGGTGGCTGGTGGTGTCCAGGCTGGTGGAGGCTTTGGTGCAGGCAGGAGCATGAAGGAAGGAGGTGTTGAGGGAAGGCCACGGTGTGGCTGATGGGGTGGAGAGCCTAGGTCCCTGGCCAGCCCTGCGTTCTGGTAGGGCCGTGGGTGTCAGTGGTTGGTGGCAACAATCCCAGGCGGAAGCCCGTGAGGATGAACTCCACGGAGCGTGACCCATCCACGCCATGCGAGAGGAGTTTTTCATCCTTCCCTGGGGTGGACAGTCCCAGAGTGGACTGGCTTGCAAGGACCCTGTGGGTCTTGCCCTGACTTAAGGTCTTCTTTGTCTTCTTCTCCTGTGACCATGGTGACTCGGCAGAGGAACTGCATGCAAGGAACGGTGAGTCTTTCTGCTTGCCCACATGCCTTCCTTCCGCTCGGGGATAGAGGCCTTGGGGCGGGTGAGGAGGGACGCTCCAGCAATGCCAGCTGCTCCCAAGTGCCACGTCGAGAGACCCTGCCAGTGCCCAAGGCTCAACATGGCAGCTGGTGCTCCCTGGCTTTGCCTTTGCCCAGGCAGTGCCCCATGGCCAGTTGTGGACTCGCTTATGACTCTCTTTCGGGGGGGGCTCACCCAATAGCTGCTGTGGAGTTACTCTTTCTGGTCTCTTTGCCTTTCAGCACAGCTTCAGAGGCAAAATGGTAAGTGTGGATGTTTGGGTTTAGAGTCCTTGCCTGCCCATGGTGCAAGCTTAGTAGTGGAGACTCGATGGTGCAAGGGTTGTCCTGTTCCTGGGGTCCCCGGCTGTTCTCCTAGCCCGGCGTGGGTTCAGCAGGGCTGGTGGGATGTTCTCGTGGCTGGGGGTCCTGTTGCTGACTGCTCTCCGTTGTGAAGGCTCGGTGTCCTTGCTGCTGAGTTGAGGGGAGAAGTGGTGGTCCAAGAGAGAGACTCCATCCCCAGGGAAAGGGAACACTGTTCCCTGGGAAGCAGCAAACTGCCAGGCTGAATTCCCTTGTGTGCCACAGGGTGGGGCAGCAAAGGGTGCCGAGCAGGGTGACTGCATGCAGTGCGCTGCCACCATGGCTCTGTGCTGGGAGGTGCCCTGTGTGGGGACGGGTGCTGGGGGAGGATGAGTTTGCCTTGTTACATGAGACCCAGGCTTTTCTCCCTGCCTTCCTTGGAGTCGGGGTGCTAAGCAAGGTGTTCTCCCTTCCCCCCCCTCTTGTTGCAGAGAACCAGAAGAAGGAGATTGGTGAGTGTCGCTGTCTCCCTGGGGGCTGCGTGCGCAAGCAGATCGTGGGATGCGATGCCAGGGTGGGAGAGTGGAGGGCAAGTTTTTCGTCCCTCCCTGGGGTGGCGAATGCCAGAATGGACTGGGTTTTGGAGGCAGATGAGGAAGTCTAGATGTTGAGGGTTAGCTAATGCCAGTGGGTCTCAACGACTGCAGGTGCTGGACGCAACCGTGCCCAGAACTGAGGGAGCCCCTGTCGCCACTGCTGGCAGCAGCTCCTGCTTGGGCAGGCCTGATTGCTCTCTCTTCTTTCTACCTACCCCTCATTTGCAGAGGAGCTCCAGCCGCAAGGAGGGGCAGGACGTGGTGCTGAGAAGGGTGACTGCATGCAGTGTGCTGTCACCATGGCTCTGTGCCTGGGGCAGCCCTGGCTGGGGGTGGGTTTGGGGGAGAATGAATCTGCTTTGCTGAATAAGACCCAGGCTTTACCGCAGCCTTCAGTGGAGTTGGAGTGCTAAAGGCGGCGTTGTCCCTTCACCCTCTACCCTTGCAACAAGTGAGATTTGGGGTTGCCATGGTGGGCTGCGTCCAGGCTGGTGGAGGCTTTGGTGCAGGCAGGAGCATGAAGGAAGGAGGTGTTGAGGGAAGGCCACGGTGTGGCTGATGGGGTGGAGAGCCTAGGTCCCTGGCCAGCCCTGCGTTCTGGTAGGGCCGTGGGTGTCGGTGGTTGGTGGCAACAATCCCAGGCGGAAGCCCGTGAGGATGAACTCCACGGAGCGTGACCCATCCACGCCATGCGAGAGGAGTTTTTCATCCTTCCCTGGGGTGGACAGTCCCAGAGTGGACTGGCTTGCAAGGACCCTGTGGGTCTTGCCCTGACTTAAGGTCTTCTTTGTCTTCTTCTCCTGTGACCATGGTGACTCGGCAGAGGAACTGCATGCAAGGAACGGTGAGTCTTTCTGCTTGCCCACATGCCTTCCTTCCGCTCGGGGATAGAGGCCTTGGGGCGGGTGAGGAGGGACGCTCCAGCAATGCCAGCTGCTCCCAAGTGCCATGTCGAGAGACCCTGCCAGTGCCCAAGGCTCAACATGGCAGCTGGTGCTCCCTGGCTTTGCCTTTGCCCAGGCAGTGCCCCATGGCCAGTTGTGGAGTCGCTTATGACTCTCTTTCGGGGGGGGGCTCACCCAATAGCTGCTGTGGAGTTACTCTTTCTGGTCTCTTTGCCTTTCAGCACAGCTTCAGAGGCAAAATGGTAAGTGTGGATGTTTGGGTTTAGAGTCCTTGCCTGCCCATGGTGCAAGCTTAGTAGTGGAGACTCGATAGTGCAAGGGTTGTCCTGTTCCTGGGGTCCCCGGCTGTTCTCCTAGCCCAGCGTGGGTTCAGCAGGGCTGGTGGGATGTTCTCGTGGCTGGGGGGCCCTGTTGCTGACTGCTCTCCGTTGTGAAGGCTCGGTGTCCTTGCTGCTGAGTTGAGGGGAGAAGTGGTGGCCCAAGAGAGAGACTCCATCCCCAGGGAAAGGGAACACTGTTCCCTGGGAAGCAGCAAACTGCCAGGCTGAATTCCCTGTATGAGCCAGAAAGAAGGGGCAGGGAAGTTGTGGGGGGGGTACTCCAGCTTCTGGCTTGCTGGGTGCTGGTGGAGGGGAGGTGCCGTGTGCCTCAGCACCTGACATGGCAACGAGGACATGTGGCTGTGATGTCAGTGGAGGCATCATCTGCGCAGGGCGTCTGTGCCAGGCAGGGGCATTGCCGTGAGGCGTGGGCAGTGGGTGGGACCACAGTGGGTCTCAACGTAGCAGAGGGGCTGGATGCAGCTGTGCCCAGAGCTGAGGGAGCCCCTGTGCCCACTGCTGGCAGCAGCTCCTGCCTGGGCAGCCCTGATTGCTCTCCCTTCTCCCTACCCCTCACTTGCAGAGGAGCTGCAGTCGCAACACAGGCCAGCACATGATGCAGAGAAGGGTGAGTACAAGCAGCGTGCTGCTGCCACATCTCGGTGCCCAAGGGAGCCTTGGCTGGGGGTTGGTGTTCGCGAAGGTCAAGTCTGCCTTGCTGAAGACTTCCCGTGCTGTGCCGAGAAGGGCCACGGTGGGAGCGGTGCAGCATGGGCAGCCAGGCAGGGAGTATGGGCCATGTCTGGCTCCAAAGAGTCCCAGGAGGCCAGTACGCACGCCCTCTGAAAGAGGGATGTGCTGTGCCCCTGTCCTCCCCTGTTTCTGGTTGAGGACTCATGGGGCAAGACCTCCTTGCAGATCCCAATGGCAACGGTGCCACAAGACACGAGGGCTTTGCTGCTCCTGTCACACCCATGGTCCCTGGCGGATGATTTGGCCCCCTGTCTTCCTTGCAGTTCTGGTGCTAAGCAAGGAGCTCATTCATGCCCCTCTTTCCTTACAGAAAACCAGAAGGAGATGGGTGAGTGTCGCTGTCTCCTTGAGTGCCGTGTGTGCAAGCGGATGGTGGGGTGTGGTGCCAGGATGGGACAGTGGAGGACAAGTCACCCCTGACCCTGTGAGACATAGCCAGGAGAGCCTGCAGTGTGAGCGTGCCTGGTGTCAGGAATGCTGAGAGACAGCTGGGTTGGAGGCACTCTCTCCCTGCTTTCCCTCTGCTTTCTTCCACCAAATAATCCCCAGGAAAGGGCGTCTAGTGGCAGCCGTGGCCCTTGCCACAAGTGAGATTTGAGGTTGCCATGGCGGGTGGCTGGTGGTGTCCAGGCTGGTGGAGGCTTTGGTGCAGGCAGGAGCATGAAGGAAGGAGGTGTTGAGGGAAGGCCACGGTGTGGCTGATGGGGTGGAGAGCCTAGGTCCCTGGCCAGCCCTGCGTTCTGGTAGGGCCGTGGGTGTCGGTGGTTGGTGGCAACAATCCCAGGCGGAAACCCGTGAGGATGAACTCCACGGAGCGTGACCCATCCACGCCATGCGAGAGGAGTTTTTCATCCTTCCCTGGGGTGGACAGTCCCAGAGTGGACTGGCTTGCAAGGACCCTGTGGGTCTTGCCCTGACTTAAGGTCTTCTTTGTCTTCTTCTCCTGTGACCATGGTGACTCGGCAGAGGAACTGCATGCAAGGAACGGTGAGTCTTTCTGCTTGCCCACATGCCTTCCTTCCGCTCGGGGATAGAGGCCTTGGGGCGGGTGAGGAGGGACGCTCCAGCAATGCCAGCTGCTCCCAAGTGCCACGTCGAGAGACCCTGCCAGTGCCCAAGGCTCAACATGGCAGCTGGTGCTCCCTGGCTTTGCCTTTGCCCAGGCAGTGCCCCATGGCCAGTTGTGGACTCGCTTATGACTCTCTTTCGGGGGGGGCTCACCCAATAGCTGCTGTGGAGTTACTCTTTCTGGTCTCTTTGCCTTTCAGCACAGCTTCAGAGGCAAAATGGTAAGTGTGGATGTTTGGGTTTAGAGTCCTTGCCTGCCCATGGTGCAAGCTTAGTAGTGGAGACTCGATAGTGCAAGGGTTGTCCTGTTCCTGGGGTCCCCGGCTGTTCTCCTAGCCCGGCGTGGGTTCAGCAGGGCTGGTGGGATGTTCTCGTGGCTGGGGGTCCTGTTGCTGACTGGTCTCCGTTTTGAAGGCTCGGTGTCCTTGCTGCTGAGTTGAGGGGAGAAGTGGTGGCCCAAGAGAGAGACTCCATCCCCAGGGAAAGGGAACACTGTTCCCTGGGAAGCAGCAAACTGCCAGGCTGAATTCCCTTGTGTGCCACAGGGTGGGGCAGCAAAGGGTGCCGAGCAGGGTGACTGCATGCAGTGCGCTGCCACCATGGCTCTGTGCTGGGAGGTGCCCTGTGTGGGGACGGGTGCTGGGGGAGGATGAGTTTGCCTTGTTACATGAGACCCAGGCTTTTCTCCCTGCCTTCCTTGGAGTCGGGGTGCTAAGCAAGGTGTTCTCCCTTCCCCCCCCTCTTGTTGCAGAGAACCAGAAGATGGAGATTGGTGAGTGTCGCTGTCTCCCTGGGGGCTGCGTGCGCAAGCAGATCGTGGGATGCGATGCCAGGGTGGGAGAGTGGAGGGCAAGTTTTTCGTCCCTCCCTGGGGTGGCGAATGCCAGAATGGACTGGGTTTTGGAGGCAGATGAGGAAGTCTAGATGTTGAGGGTTAGCTAATGCCAGTGGGTCTCAACGACTGCAGGTGCTGGACGCAACCGTGCCCAGAACTGAGGGAGCCCCTGTCGCCACTGCTGGCAGCAGCTCCTGCTTGGGCAGGCCTGATTGCTCTCTCTTCTTTCTACCTACCCCTCATTTGCAGAGGAGCTCCAGCCGCAAGGAGGGGCAGGACGTGGTGCTGAGAAGGGTGACTGCATGCAGTGTGCTGTCACCATGGCTCTGTGCCTGGGGCAGCCCTGGCTGGGGGTGGGTTTGGGGGAGAATGAATCTGCTTTGCTGAATAAGACCCAGGCTTTACCGCAGCCTTCAGTGGAGTTGGAGTGCTAAAGGCGGCGTTGTCCCTTCACCCTCTACCCTTGCAACAAGTGAGATTTGGGGTTGCCATGGTGGGCTGCGTCCAGGCTGGTGGAGGCTTTGGTGCAGGCAGGAGCATGAAGGAAGGAGGTGTTGAGGGAAGGCCACGGTGTGGCTGATGGGGTGGAGAGCCTAGGTCCCTGGCCAGCCCTGCGTTCTGGTAGGGCCGTGGGTGTCAGTGGTTGGTGGCAACAATCCCAGGCGGAAGCCCGTGAGGATGAACTCCACGGAGCGTGACCCATCCACGCCATGCGAGAGGAGTTTTTCATCCTTCCCTGGGGTGGACAGTCCCAGAGTGGACTGGCTTGCAAGGACCCTGTGGGTCTTGCCCTGACTTAAGGTCTTCTTTGTCTTCTTCTCCTGTGACCATGGTGACTCGGCAGAGGAACTGCATGCAAGGAACGGTGAGTCTTTCTGCTTGCCCACATGCCTTCCTTCCGCTCGGGGATAGAGGCCTTGGGGCGGGTGAGGAGGGACGCTCCAGCAATGCCAGCTGCTCCCAAGTGCCACGTCGAGAGACCCTGCCAGTGCCCAAGGCTCAACATGGCAGCTGGTGCTCCCTGGCTTTGCCTTTGCCCAGGCAGTGCCCCATGGCCAGTTGTGGACTCGCTTATGACTCTCTTTCGGGGGGGGCTCACCCAATAGCTGCTGTGGAGTTACTCTTTCTGGTCTCTTTGCCTTTCAGCACAGCTTCAGAGGCAAAATGGTAAGTGTGGATGTTTGGGTTTAGAGTCCTTGCCTGCCCATGGTGCAAGCTTAGTAGTGGAGACTCGATAGTGCAAGGGTTGTCCTGTTCCTGGGGTCCCCGGCTGTTCTCCTAGCCCGGCGTGGGTTCAGCAGGGCTGGTGGGATGTTCTCGTGGCTGGGGGGCCCTGTTGCTGACTGGTCTCCGTTGTGAAGGCTCGGTGTCCTTGCTGCTGAGTTGAGGGGAGAAGTGGTGGCCCAAGAGAGAGACTCCATCCCCAGGGAAAGGGAACACTGTTCCCTGGGAAGCAGCAAACTGCCAGGCTGAATTCCCTTGTGTGCCACAGGGTGGGGCAGCAAAGGGTGCCGAGCAGGGTGACTGCATGCAGTGCGCTGCCACCATGGCTCTGTGCTGGGAGGTGCCCTGTGTGGGGACGGGTGCTGGGGGAGGATGAGTTTGCCTTGTTACATGAGACCCAGGCTTTTCTCCCTGCCTTCCTTGGAGTCGGGGTGCTAAGCAAGGTGTTCTCCCTTCCCCCCCCTCTTGTTGCAGAGAACCAGAAGATGGAGATTGGTGAGTGTCGCTGTCTCCCTGGGGGCTGCGTGCGCAAGCAGATCGTGGGATGCGATGCCAGGGTGGGAGAGTGGAGGGCAAGTTTTTCGTCCCTCCCTGGGGTGGCGAATGCCAGAATGGCCTGGGTTTTGGAGGCAGATGAGGAAGTCTAGATGTTGAGGGTTAGCTAATGCCAGTGGGTCTCAACGACTGCAGGTGCTGGACGCAACCGTGCCCAGAACTGAGGGAGCCCCTGTCGCCACTGCTGGCAGCAGCTCCTGCTTGGGCAGGCCTGATTGCTCTCTCTTCTTTCTACCTACCCCTCATTTGCAGAGGAGCTCCAGCCGCAAGGAGGGGCAGGACGTGGTGCTGAGAAGGGTGACTGCATGCAGTGTGCTGTCACCATGGCTCTGTGCCTGGGGCAGCCCTGGCTGGGGGTGGGTTTGGGGGAGAATGAATCTGCTTTGCTGAATAAGACCCAGGCTTCACCGCAGCCTTCAGTGGAGTTGGAGTGCTAAAGGCGGCGTTGTCCCTTCACCCTCTACCCTTGCAACAAGTGAGATTTGGGGTTGCCATGGTGGGCTGCGTCCAGGCTGGTGGAGGCTTTGGTGCAGGCAGGAGCATGAAGGAAGGAGGTGTTGAGGGAAGGCCACGGTGTGGCTGATGGGGTGGAGAGCCTAGGTCCCTGGCCAGCCCTGCGTTCTGGTAGGGCCGTGGGTGTCGGTGGTTGGTGGCAACAATCCCAGGCGGAAGCCCGTGAGGATGAACTCCACGGAGCGTGACCCATCCACGCCATGCGAGAGGAGTTTTTCATCCTTCCCTGGGGTGGACAGTCCCAGAGTGGACTGGCTTGCAAGGACCCTGTGGGTCTTGCCCTGACTTAAGGTCTTCTTTGTCTTCTTCTCCTGTGACCATGGTGACTCGGCAGAGGAACTGCATGCAAGGAACGGTGAGTCTTTCTGCTTGCCCACATGCCTTCCTTCCGCTCGGGGATAGAGGCCTTGGGGCGGGTGAGGAGGGACGCTCCAGCAATGCCAGCTGCTCCCAAGTGCCACGTCGAGAGACCCTGCCAGTGCCCAAGGCTCAACATGGCAGCTGGTGCTCCCTGGCTTTGCCTTTGCCCAGGCAGTGCCCCATGGCCAGTTGTGGACTCGCTTATGACTCTCTTTCGGGGGGGGCTCACCCAATAGCTGCTGTGGAGTTACTCTTTCTGGTCTCTTTGCCTTTCAGCACAGCTTCAGAGGCAAAATGGTAAGTGTGGATGTTTGGGTTTAGAGTCCTTGCCTGCCCATGGTGCAAGCTTAGTAGTGGAGACTCGATAGTGCAAGGGTTGTCCTGTTCCTGGGGTCCCCGGCTGTTCTCCTAGCCCAGCGTGGGTTCAGCAGGGCTGGTGGGATGTTCTCGTGGCTGGGGGGCCCTGTTGCTGACTGGTCTCCGTTGTGAAGGCTCGGTGTCCTTGCTGCTGAGTTGAGGGGAGAAGTGGTGGCCCAAGAGAGAGACTCCATCCCCAGGGAAAGGGAACACTGTTCCCTGGGAAGCAGCAAACTGCCAGGCTGAATTCCCTGTATGAGCCAGAAAGAAGGGGCAGGGAAGTTGTGGGGGGGGTACTCCAGCTTCTGGCTTGCTGGGTGCTGGTGGAGGGGAGGTGCCGTGTGCCTCAGCACCTGACATGGCAACGAGGACATGTGGCTGTGATGTCAGTGGAGGCATCATCTGCGCAGGGCGTCTGTGCCAGGCAGGGGCATTGCCGTGAGGCGTGGGCAGTGGGTGGGACCACAGTGGGTCTCAACGTAGCAGAGGGGCTGGATGCAGCTGTGCCCAGAGCTGAGGGAGCCCCTGTGCCCACTGCTGGCAGCAGCTCCTGCCTGGGCAGCCCTGATTGCTCTCCCTTCTCCCTACCCCTCACTTGCAGAGGAGCTGCAGTCGCAACACAGGCCAGCACATGATGCAGAGAAGGGTGAGTACAAGCAGCGTGCTGCTGCCACATCTCGGTGCCCAAGGGAGCCTTGGCTGGGGGTTGGTGTTCGCGAAGGTCAAGTCTGCCTTGCTGAAGACTTCCCGTGCTGTGCCGAGAAGGGCCACGGTGGGAGCGGTGCAGCATGGGCAGCCAGGCAGGGAGTATGGGCCATGTCTGGCTCCAAAGAGTCCCAGGAGGCCAGTACGCACGCCCTCTGAAAGAGGGATGTGCTGTGCCCCTGTCCTCCCCTGTTTCTGGTTGAGGACTCATGGGGCAAGACCTCCTTGCAGATCCCAATGGCAACGGTGCCACAAGACACGAGGGCTTTGCTGCTCCTGTCACACCCATGGTCCCTGGCGGATGATTTGGCCCCCTGTCTTCCTTGCAGTTCTGGTGCTAAGCAAGGTGCTCATTCATGCCCCTCTTTCCTTACAGAAAACCAGAAGGAGATGGGTGAGTGTCGCTGTCTCCTTGAGTGCCGTGTGTGCAAGCGGATGGTGGGGTGTGGTGCCAGGATGGGACAGTGGAGGACAAGTCACCCCTGACCCTGTGAGACATAGCCAGGAGAGCCTGCAGTGTGAGCGTGCCTGGTGTCAGGAATGCTGAGAGACAGCTGGGTTGGAGGCACTCTCTCCCTGCTTTCCCTCTGCTTTCTTCCACCAAATAATCCCCAGGAAAGGGCGTCTAGTGGCAGCCGTGGCCCTTGCCACAAGTGAGATTTGAGGTTGCCATGGCGGGTGGCTGGTGGTGTCCAGGCTGGTGGAGGCTTTGGTGCAGGCAGGAGCATGAAGGAAGGAGGCGTTGAGGGAAGGCCACGGTGTGGCTGATGGGGTGGAGAGCCTAGGTCCCTGGCCAGCCCTGCGTTCTGGTAGGGCCGTGGGTGTCAGTGGTTGGTGGCAACAATCCCAGGCGGAAACCCGTGAGGATGAACTCCACGGAGCGTGACCCATCCACGCCATGCGAGAGGAGTTTTTCATCCTTCCCTGGGGTGGACAGTCCCAGAGTGGACTGGCTTGCAAGGACCCTGTGGGTCTTGCCGTGACTTAAGGTCTTCTTTGTCTTCTTCTCCTGTGACCATGGTGACTCGGCAGAGGAACTGCATGCAAGGAACGGTGAGTCTTTCTGCTTGCCCACATGCCTTCCTTCCGCTCGGGGATAGAGGCCTTGGGGCGGGTGAGGAGGGACGCTCCAGCAATGCCAGCTGCTCCCAAGTGCCACGTCGAGAGACCCTGCCAGTGCCCAAGGCTCAACATGGCAGCTGGTGCTCCCTGGCTTTGCCTTTGCCCAGGCAGTGCCCCATGGCCAGTTGTGGACTCGCTTATGACTCAATTTCGGGGGGGGCTCACCCAATAGCTGCTGTGGAGTTACTCTTTCTGGTCTCTTTGCCTTTCAGCACAGCTTCAGAGGCAAAATGGTAAGTGTGGATGTTTGGGTTCAGAGTCCTTGCCTGCCCATGGTGCAAGCTTAGTAGTGGAGACTCGATGGTGCAAGGGTTGTCCTGTTCCTGGGGTCCCCGGCTGTTCTCCTAGCCCAGCGTGGGTTCAGCAGGGCTGGTGGGATGTTCTCGTGGCTGGGGGGCCCTGTTGCTGACTGCTCTCCGTTGTGAAGGCTCGGTGTCCTTGCTGCTGAGTTGAGGGGAGAAGTGGTGGCCCAAGAGAGAGACTCCATCCCCAGGGAAAGGGAACACTGTTCCCTGGGAAGCAGCAAACTGCCAGGCTGAATTCCCTTGTGTGCCACAGGGTGGGGCAGCAAAGGGTGCCGAGCAGGGTGACTGCATGCAGTGCGCTGCCACCATGGCTCTGTGCTGGGAGGAGCCCTGTGTGGGGACGGGTGCTGGGGGAGGATGAGTTTGCCTTGTTACATGAGACCCAGGCTTTTCTCCCTGCCTTCCTTGGAGTCGGGGTGCTAAGCAAGGTGTTCTCCCTTCCCCCCCCTCTTGTTGCAGAGAACCAGAAGAAGGAGATTGGTGAGTGTCGCTGTCTCCCTGGGGGCTGCGTGCGCAAGCAGATCGATGCCAGGGTGGGAGAGTGGAGGGCAAGTTTTTCGTCCCTCCCTGGGGTGGCGAATGCCAGAATGGACTGGGTTTTGGAGGCAGATGAGGAAGTCTAGATGTTGAGGGTTAGCTAATGCCAGTGGGTCTCAACGACTGCAGGTGCTGGACGCAACCGTGCCCAGAACTGAGGGAGCCCCTGTCGCCACTGCTGGCAGCAGCTCCTGCTTGGGCAGGCCTGATTGCTCTCTCTTCTTTCTACCTACCCCTCATTTGCAGAGGAGCTCCAGCCGCAAGGAGGGGCAGGACGTGGTGCTGAGAAGGGTGACTGCATGCAGTGTGCTGTCACCATGGCTCTGTGCCTGGGGCAGCCCTGGCTGGGGGTGGGTTTGGGGGAGAATGAATCTGCTTTGCTGAATAAGACCCAGGCTTCACCGCAGCCTTCAGTGGAGTTGGAGTGCTAAAGGCGGCGTTGTCCCTTCACCCTCTACCCTTGCAACAAGTGAGATTTGGGGTTGCCATGGTGGGCTGCGTCCAGGCTGGTGGAGGCTTTGGTGCAGGCAGGAGCATGAAGGAAGGAGGTGTTGAGGGAAGGCCACGGTGTGGCTGATGGGGTGGAGAGCCTAGGTCCCTGGCCAGCCCTGCGTTCTGGTAGGGCCGTGGGTGTCGGTGGTTGGTGGCAACAATCCCAGGCGGAAGCCCGTGAGGATGAACTCCACGGAGCGTGACCCATCCACGCCATGCGAGAGGAGTTTTTCATCCTTCCCTGGGGTGGACAGTCCCAGAGTGGACTGGCTTGCAAGGACCCTGTGGGTCTTGCCCTGACTTAAGGTCTTCTTTGTCTTCTTCTCCTGTGACCATGGTGACTCGGCAGAGGAACTGCATGCAAGGAACGGTGAGTCTTTCTGCTTGCCCACATGCCTTCCTTCCGCTCGGGGATAGAGGCCTTGGGGCGGGTGAGGAGGGACGCTCCAGCAATGCCAGCTGCTCCCAAGTGCCACGTCGAGAGACCCTGCCAGTGCCCAAGGCTCAACATGGCAGCTGGTGCTCCCTGGCTTTGCCTTTGCCCAGGCAGTGCCCCATGGCCAGTTGTGGACTCGCTTATGACTCTCTTTCGGGGGGGGCTCACCCAATAGCTGCTGTGGAGTTACTCTTTCTGGTCTCTTTGCCTTTCAGCACAGCTTCAGAGGCAAAATGGTAAGTGTGGATGTTTGGGTTTAGAGTCCTTGCCTGCCCATGGTGCAAGCTTAGTAGTGGAGACTCGATAGTGCGAGGGTTGTCCTGTTCCTGGGGTCCCCGGCTGTTCTCCTAGCCCGGCGTGGGTTCAGCAGGGCTGGTGGGATGTTCTCGTGGCTGGGGGTCCTGTTGCTGACTGGTCTCCGTTTTGAAGGCTCGGTGTCCTTGCTGCTGAGTTGAGGGGAGAAGTGGTGGCCCAAGAGAGAGACTCCATCCCCAGGGAAAGGGAACACTGTTCCCTGGGAAGCAGCAAACTGCCAGGCTGAATTCCCTTGTGTGCCACAGGGTGGGGCAGCAAAGGGTGCCGAGCAGGGTGACTGCATGCAGTGCGCTGCCACCATGGCTCTGTGCTGGGAGGAGCCCTGTGTGGGGACGGGTGCTGGGGGAGGATGAGTTTGCCTTGTTACATGAGACCCAGGCTTTTCTCCCTGCCTTCCTTGGAGTCGGGGTGCTAAGCAAGGTGTTCTCCCTTCCCCCCCCTCTTGTTGCAGAGAACCAGAAGATGGAGATTGGTGAGTGTCGCTGTCTCCCTGGGGGCTGTGTGCGCAAGCAGATCGTGGGATGCGATGCCAGGGTGGGAGAGTGGAGGGCAAGTTTTTCGTCCCTCCCTGGGGTGGCGAATGCCAGAATGGACTGGGTTTTGGAGGCAGATGAGGAAGTATAGATTTTCAGGGTTAGCTAATCCTTTAAGCTCACATCTCAGGTCTTTATGATCCTACCCTGCTGGGTCATCTTTTCATCTCTCATGCATAAAAGCACAAGCTCAGCTGATTCTGCTGTGGCAAGTATTTAATATTTACTTGTCTGTTTTGACTTCTCAGCAGCTTGGTTTATATAGTAGGCTCTCTGCCTGCCACGTGTTCTCCACTGTCCTTTCCTGCCCAGCCACTATTGCACAAAGCTGTCACAGTTGCACAGACCCAGAAACTCACCAGAAAATGCTCTCCCTCCCTGCTCTTTTCAGAGTGGTAGGGAAAATTCACTCAACCTGTTCCTTTGTATCCACCCTTGCCTGAGAAATTCATGAAATGGGGCTGAAATTTATTTCCCTGAGTGTCACAATGGGCACCAACTCTTTCTGTGTCCCTGGAAATGCTGGGGTGCTGACCAGGGATCTCGCATGGTTTGAAAAGCGGAGTGTGGCTGGTGGGGCATCTTTGTAAAATTCCGGCAAGGCAGCAAATTGGGACCTGAGAGAGGAAATGGTTCCCAAGCAGGAAACTCATCCCAGCTTCAGATCCTTCTTCAGAATTCACAGGTAATCGCAGGGCTTGAGAGAGCAAGAGGGAATTTGAGGATCAGTTGCCCTGCGTAGTTTAACCTTAGACTCAGTCTGAGATGTCTCAGCTTGGAGTTGGAAATTTTTTTTTCAGTCAATGTTTGGAGTGTGGTTTTTCTTACCTTTTTTTGTTTCTTTTTTTTCTTTTTTTCCCCCCTTATTTGCTTTCAGAATTCAGAAAGGCTCGTGACGATGCAGGTAAAATAATGCATTTACTTACATCTGTACTCAGTGACTTGAAATCTGTGAATACTACAGAGGCAGTGCTGAGCATGGACTGGATTGGGAGTCTGCAAATGCCTCCTATTCCAGTGATATGGAGATATGAGACTTGGCAGTGAAATATTGGAAAACTAAAGTGTCATTTATATGTCTGAGTGCAGTCCTTCTTCACTCCAGGCTTAGAGGTCTTTCTAGACTAGTTGTAGGGAGATTTTCAGAACTAAATGCAGTACAGTGCAGTTTCCTTCTCTTCTTGCATATTTGCTTTAGAGGAGTGTTTCTAAAACCCCAAATATCTATTTGTTGTAGATGACATCAAGTTTGATGCGGACACAGCCCATCCAAACCTGTCTATTGCTGTGGACAAGAAGAGTTTTACGTACAAATCACAGGCCCAGAAAGTGACTCAAAATAAAGGGAGGTTTGATTCATCTGTTTGTGTGCTGGGCTCAGAAGGTTTCTCCTCTGGGAAGCATTACTGGGAGGTGGACGTTGAAAACAGCAATGACTGGGACCTGGGAGTAGCCAGGAAATCCACTCCGAGGAAAGGAGTAATGTCTCTGTCACCTAAAGAAGGATTCTGGGCTCTGGGATTAAGTTTTAAAGGTTACTGGGCAAGAACTGAACTATGGACACGGTTAGCAGTGCAGAAAAATCCCAAGAAAGTCGGAGTTTACCTTAACTGTGAAGAGAAAACTTTGACTTATTTCAACGTTACCGACATGTCTGTGATGTTCACGTTTAAAGACTGTGCATTCTCAGAAGAAGTTTATCCATTCTTTAAAAGCTCACACAAAGAATCAAGCATTAGAATTTGTTCAGTTAAAGAGGAATAATTTTTTTAAATATGGTAATTATGTTGTGACATGAAAGTTCATATTACTTTCTTAGACAGATCGAATGCTTAAATGCAATTTATATATTACACATTTTTGATCACATTCTGTATTATGCATAGTTTAATACCTTAGCTTAAAATACTTACTTTTCCCCCAGCCTTTTCTGTATGCATTTTGTCCAATACTTGCAGCATGCATGCAGAAGTGAGCCATTCCCTGCCACGATTTGATAAATGATACGTTTATCTCAAGAACAATTTCTGGAGAGTCTTTTTTTGGAAAATTTCAGTCCTCACAGTGCATTTCAGTGATCGTCATTCTCTGAGGTTTTGTACTGGACTGCTGCACTATGTACTTTGTGCTGACATAAAAAGCCCAACTTCACATCATGAATTCAAATACGCACACCCCAACAAACGCACGGCACCACGTAAAGGTAACCTGTCTCTGTCACTCTTCTGCATGGAATTCAAAGAATTTTGGAGGAAAAGGAGAACAAAAAGGTTTTAAAACAGAGTAATTTAAAACATAGTAATGTGTCTACACTTTACTGCTTGGGTGGACAGCATGCCATCTGTGCTTGAAGAAGAGTCTGAGAGGCAATGCAAATTGACTTAATGCAGTGCCACATCTCTCTTTGAACCCTTGTGGTAGAGTAATACGCTCTTTTAGTGCATAGATAGCCCTGGCAGAGCTGTCTGCTCCACAAGAACTTCTGAGTGCTAACCTTTTGCCAGGTAAAAATGCAATTTACTTGCCTAAACATAGACACCCATTGCTCTTTAAGATTCTTTAGAGTGTCCAGCATGTCTACAGGGCGCTGGTTATAAAAGGCTTGTGGGAGACGTGCGCCTTTCTGAAGTGGAAGCTGGCGACCTCCTGAGACAGAAATGACAGCAGATGCTGAAGGATCCTTGTTTCCAGGCTGTCATGGTTATTTTCTGTGAACAGTCCTTTCTTCTGTGGAATTTAAGCTTACCAGCTTTTGTGCTGTGCATCATGGAGGTGGAAGATAATTTATTCCTTCATTTTTGCATCAGTGATCTCAGGGTTATACCTACATTCATACCAGGGGTGTAGACCTCAGTGGAGCCTGATTCAATACCCATCTTGTTTTTTAATGAGCATCACTGGTAAATTTTGATTCAATTTTTAACCAGGATTTGACTTCCATTAATATTACATATCTCCCACCTCTTTACACAAATGTCTCATGATGCAAGTCCACAGTCTTTTCGTAAGGTGAGATTCAGTCCGAGACAAAGATCTAAATGTAGCTGTCCACAAAGGAACTAGGTATTAATGTTTAACTGTAGTTAATGGAGTTCTAAGTTGCGATTAAGTTGCCTAAACATAGATGTCTAATGCCAGTTCAGACCCATCAATATATCTGAGACTGGCAGAGGTGACACCAGACTCATGGAAGACCCATGTCCTTTTGGGTCCCTCCAGCATTGTTTCCTGCAAATCTGTTTTTAGCTGAAGCAAGTTTGTAGTTTTGTTCCTACTGAACAGAACTGAACTTTGACACACAAAATACCTGTTGGACATAAAATCCAGATGACCAATGAGCAGACTGTTACCTAAGGAACACAGAACATGCTAATGCCTTTGAACCACCAGACAAATCACTCGAAACCCATGGCATAACAGACAGAGGAAAAGCAACCTGATAGCCCAGCTAGGCTGAGTCTTCATTCAACTCTCTAATTATGGGAATGCCTCCAATTTCTTATTCTTCATCATAAACTCCATAACATTATGAGGGATGGGAGTCAGACAGCGCTGTGGTTTCCAGGATCCTTTCTAGAATCCCCTTTACAAATAAGATTTACACTGGCAGCGTGTCACTTTTCCAGCGATGTAGTTCTTTGTAGTGACAGGTTACACTGCTCTTCTTCACATGACAATGTATCTTAATCCACCACCTCAGAAACAGCAAATACAGTGGGCCAGATTCTGGTAAACACAAAGCTGCCTAATTCATGGAGTCACAAAGTAAATGAGACGACAGGACCCATCAGGGAACAGGGCATATTGCTTCTCATTTTCTGGTAGTTTATTATATAGTGAGGACTCCTCAGCACGTGTCATCTCCTCCTCTGGTGGTATTCCGAAATCTTTGCCTTCTGCCCAGTCCATGATCACTTCCAAGATTCCTGGGTGACTGAGGTTTCCTGTTCGAGCCTGTTGTGTGATCAGTGTGACCCACTTACTCCACGTAGCCTCAGTTGCATGATGTGTACAGGGGATCCTCCCTTTGAACATCCAGCCCAGCACCAGCAGTCAGGGTGCCAGGGGGAACTGTGCTTCAGTACTAACCCCTTCCAAAGCAGCTTGAATGCCTTCATATGCTGCCAATACCTCTTTTTATGTTGGAGTGTAGGCAGCCTCGGATCCTCTGTATCCCTGACTCCAAAACCCTAGGGGTCGACCTCGAGTCTCCTCTGGTGTTTTCTGCCAGAGGCTCCAGGTAGGGCCAATTCTTCCCAGCTGTGGTGTAGAGCACATTTTTTACATCTCGCCATGCCCGGACTGGCCCAAGGGCTACCACATGAATTATCTCTTTGATTTGTTCAAACACTTGTCGTTGCTCAGGGCCCCATCCAAAATGATTCTTCTTCTGGGTCACTTGATAGAGAGGACTTACGATGAGAATGTAATTTGGAATATGTATTCTCCAAAAACCCACAACCCCCAAGAAAGCTTTTGTTTCCTTTTTGCTAGTTGGTGGAGACATGGCTGTTATTTTGTTGATCACATCCATTGGGATCTGATGACATCCATCTTGCCATTTTATTCCTAAAAACTGGATCTCCTGTGCAGGTCCCTTGACCTGACTTTGGTTTATGGCAAAACCAGCCTCCAGAAGGATTTTGGCTATTTTCTTCCCTTTCTCAAAAACATCTGCTGTTTTGCCCCATACAATGATATCTTCAATGTATGGCAGGTGTTTCGAGCTTCACCCTATTCCAGTGCAGTCTGGATCAGTCCATGGCAAATGGTGGGGCTGTGCTTCCACCCCTGGGGCAATCAATTCCAGGTGTACTGGATGCCCCTTCAAGTGAAAGCAAACTGTGGCCTGCACTCTGCCACCAAAGGGACTGAGAAAAATACATTAGCAATATCAATTGTGGCATACCACTTGGCTGCCTTTGACTCCAATTTATATTGAAGTTCTAGCATGTCTGGCACGGCAGCGCTCAGTGGTGGCCCCGATAGTCTACTGTTAGTCTCCACTCTCCATTAGACTTTCGCACTGGCCATATGGGACTGTTAAAAGGTGAGTGAGTCTTGCTGATCACTCCTTGGCTCTTCAGTCGATGAATCAGCTTATGGATGGGAATCAGGGGGTCTCTGTTGGTGCAAAATTGCCGCCGGTGCACTGTTGTGGTAGCGATTGGCACCTGTTGTTCTTTGACCCTCAGCAACCCCACAATAGAAGGGTCCTTTGAGACACTGGGCAGGGTAGACAGCTGTTTAATTTCCTCCATCTCCAAGGCAGCTATGCCAAAAGCCCACCAGTACCCTTTTGGGTCCTTGAAATACCCTCTCCTGAGGTAGTCTATGCCAAGGATGCACGGAGCCTCTGGGCCAGTCACAATGGGGTGCTTCTGCCACTCATTCCCAGTTAAGCTCACTTCAGCCTCCAATATAGTTTGTTGTTGGGATCCCCCCCATCACTCCAGAAATACAGATGGGTTCTGCTCCTTTATAGCTGGGTTGCATTAGGGTACACTGCACCGGTGTGCACTAGAGCCTTATACTCCTGTGGGGCTGACGTGCCAGGCCATCGAATCCACACAGTCCAATAAACCCGGTTGTCCCTTTCCTCCACCTGGCTGGAGGCAGGGCCTCTCTAGTTCTGGTCACAGTATTCATTACTTGTTTCTTGTAAATGCGAATCAAACGTCCCTTTATTAAGACCACAAGCAAAATCAGCCCTTCTTCTCTGTCTGGGGAACTGCTCACTGGAAACCGGAGCAGCAATTTTCCTGGAAGAACAGCCTTTGGTGATTCTTTTTCCTTGCAACTCACACACCCGTGCCTCTAGGGTCGAGGTAGATTTTCCATCCCACTTCCTCATGTCCGCTCCATGGTAAACAAGTAAAACCACGGGGTGGCCCATGGTGTGTATCCGCTATGTCCTCTCTCTGAGGAACGCTTACTTCTAATGGCTGAGATACTGGCTTGTACAGGTGGGGAGCAGGACATACGTCCTCTGAATCACTGGAGCATCACTCAGATAGCATGTCCAGCAGTTTCTCCACAGCTGAGATGCAGGCCCGTAGGGAGGAAGAGAGACTTTCTTCGTATTGCCTGAGTTGGCCAGCCAATTCATCCTCTGTCTGTTCCTCTTTGTCTTTCCATGTCATTACTGCCAATGAGTTTGCATGCAACACTGGTGCTCTCCGTACAAACTTCTGCTACATGGGTCGTGTGCACCTGACTTCATCTGGATCTTTGGATAACTGCTCGTTGTTCAGGTCACCGCAAATCACCTTCAGCATGGCTAATTCCCTCAGGTACTGGATACCTCTCTCCATGATGGTCCACTTGCCTGGGTGATACCTTTCCTTCACACCTGACAGGAGTCACCTCCAGAAGCTGAGGGCTTGTGCCCCTTTTCCAATTGCATTGTCAATGCCCCCTTCCCTAGAATTGCATCCCAGCTGCTTGGCTTCCCTACCATCTAATTCCAGGCTACTGGCCCCGTTATCCCAGCATCAGAGCAGCGAGGTGACAATGTGCTCTCCTGGATGATGGCTGAAATCTGTTTGCATATCTCGCAGCTCACTCAGGGATAGGGATCGGATGCTTACCATCTCATTTATGGGTTCTGCTTCTTCCTCCTCTTCTCGTGATGGCCCTGATTCCTCTTCATCCCTTGCTAAATGAGCTGATTTTCTTGTGTATTTTTTTTTTTTGTGAATAGGGGTGACTGATACCAGCACGGGGTGGTTCTCCAGTTCAGCTACAGTACCTGTCGCAGGGGTTGGAGTAGCCACAGCGCCTGTTGTGGGGGTTGGAGTAGCCGCAGTGCCTGTCACAGGGGCTGGCACAGCCTCAGTGACTGTCATTTTGTCATCACATCCAGAGACCTTCTCTTCCCCTTGAGGGTTCTGAAAAGTGTTGACTAGGGCTTGGTAGGCATGGGCCAGGCCCCAACACGTTGCAGTGATCTGTGTCTCTCTGGAGTTGCCAGGGTGACAATGTACTTTTTCCAAATACTTTACTAGTTTTTCAGGATTCTGCACTTGTTCAGGAGTCAAGTTCCAAAACACTGGAGGTGCCAACTGTCCAAGGTTGCCCATGCTATCCCACATACCCTGCCACTCATAACTATCCACCCTCAGGGCAGATCTCTGGATGATATTCTTAAACTGCTTATTACCTTAGACAAAACCGAAACAATATTCCCAAGAAATACCAACAGATGTATCTTAACTACCCAAGGATGTTCAAGATACTGAAAAGTTGTTGTAATGAAGGAAGAAACGTCATAGAAGAAGGTAACGAAGGTGCCATTCTGTATCTCCTCCACAAAAAAACCCTCTCAGAGGAAGACATATAATTGCTAACTGTCTCCATGAGGTGGTACAGTAATGGCTTCACTACAGAACCCAAATACCAGGTAACGCTCAACATCAGTGTTTTAATAACAAATCTCCCAGGTAAAACATCACTAATCACTGCAGAGCACAGCAAACTGCAAAACCCAACACCAATCTTTAACATGTACAGCACAAACAAGAGCATGGTGCAGATCAGATAAACTAATATGGAGAACAGAGGAATCAATATTGTGACCTGCGACTGTTAACAGATATAAATTCATTAATACATTCTGGTTAATCTGTTATTATCTCAAACCCTTCAAGCCCCATGTTGGGCACCAAAAAGGACTGTTGTGGTTTAGCCCCAGCCAGCAACTAAGCACCACACAGCTGCTCACTCACTCCCCCCACCCCCCCGGTGGGATGGGGGAGAGAATTGAAAGAGTAAAAGTGAGAAAACTCATGGGTTGAGATAAGAACAGTTTAATAATTGAAATGAAGTTTAATAGTAATAATAAAAAGCATAATAATAAACAAAGCAAGTGGTGCACGATGCAGTTGCTCACCACCTGACAACCAACGACCATCCCATCCCTGAGCAGTGGTCACTCCCTCCCAGCCAACTCCCCCAGTTTATATACTGGGCATGACGTCATATGGGATGGGATGGAATGGCCCTTTGGCCAGTCTGGGTCAGGTCTCCTAACTGTGCCCCCTCCCAGCTCCGTGTGCACCTGGCAGAGCATGGGGAGCTGAAAAGTCCTTGACTGGTGTAAGCACTACCTAGCAACCACTAAACCATCAGTGTGTCATGAACATTATTCTCATCCTAAATCCAAAACACAGCACTGTACCAGCTACTGGGAAAAAAATTAACTCTATCCCAGCCAAAACCAGGACACCCAGCCAAAACAAGGACACTGAGTGAACACAGACACTGGAAATGGAGGTGCCACAAATCATAGCTGTGCACAAGAGCTACATAGCCCTGTTAACGTGGGTTCCCATGACTTTGCAGACCACTTCAGCTCTGTCCATTGTCCCAATGTTATGTAAGCAAAATAATGAATGACTTAATGCAGTCACCACCCACAAAGTTAATCTAAACAGACCTTTCAGTGAACTCTCATATTGACTGTGCTCAGGTATTGTTTAGTGTCAAGATGGATACATTTTATTCAGCTCAGGGTATAAACAAATGAGCTTGTGCAGAGAATTTCTAGTTTGATTCACCTTGCAGGCATCCCTAAAGAAAACCTTCTCTCCTCTTCCTTGACACTCTTCTTCTCTTGGTGGATATTTACTTGCGCTCTTACCTGTTCTCTACTTTTCAGAGTTTTTTTAAAGTTCAGTGCTCCTTTCCTGTAACCATCAGGAAGGTGGCAATGACCCTCAAAAGTGATTTAGTCACCCAAACTTGGGGATGCTTCTCTTGTGCACTTGAATCTAGGAAAGCTGGCGGTATCTGGTCTTAGAACATAAAACGTTAGAACGGTTTGAGTTGGAAGGGACCTTAAAGACCATCTAATTCCAACCCCACCTGCAATGGGCAGGCATAAAGTGATATCTGTTTGGAAAAGAAAAACAGGACGTACCAAGTTGAAATCAACACTGAGAACAGCGAGGTGCTGATCTTAGCTGAGCTGCCTCTGAAGGTATTAAGCTACAGCAAATAACTTGGTATTTCAAAGAAGGTAATAGTAGCATCCATGGGAAACAAACAGGGATGTAACTGTTACTTCTGTGGCTAGCTAGAGGCCAGGCAGAAGCAAGCAACAGCCTTTACATCTTCTGTTTTCTGCAGATGAGGAACATGAGAGTTTATTTGAGACAGAAGAACTAAGCAATGAGAAGTAAACAAGACCATTTCATATCACATCCAGTTCAAAGGCTTCCTCATGTCATCTTTTCCCAGAAGACACCAGACATATAAATTCCAACATCGGAGTCTTGGATGTCTTTTAGCAGTAAAGACAAGACCCCTCTGCTTGGTACGCATTGAAGAAGCTCTTTTTGACCTCAGTACCTTTTGTTTTGAATCTTTTTCCCAGTGCTTCCATTGTAGGAGATGTTCTGTATCAATTCTGAGGGTCTGGAAAGAAACCTTCCAGTAGATAGGTTTGCCAGAATGCCAGTGGCTGGCATCCTGTAGTCCAAGAGCACGTCACTTCCAACAGCTCCAGCAACGTATGTGGAAGTGAGAATGCTTGGAATAGCAACTGCACACAAAATATAAACCGAGAAATGTCAAGCCACGGCGATCCTGAGGGATACAAGAAGCTGTATGGGGAATGAATTCATTTCATGCTTAGAAGAGGCTCAGGTTCTGACAGTACAAACATGTTACTACAACAGAGCTGACAATGTCACCTTGTAGGGCTTTGGTTATTGTCAGGACTTGGATTCTAGTCAAAGAGACCTCAGTTGTCCCTCTCCCTTGCCAATCCAATATATGGTTTTGTATCTTGGCCAATACCATGTAGTTACATTCCTCTTTGGAAAGTGTATAAACCTTCAGGTAATTAAGTTGTTTAACTAAATTTGCGCTTCCTGACAGTTGGTTCATGGAAACTGCCTGTGGGCATGCTCTTACTACAAGACTGGTATAGTATAGATAGTTAAGTACCCCGGCCTTCCTACTCCTCCGTGTTGGTATCCTCATACTATTTGCAGTTATCATTCTTAACCGGTGTGTAACCAAGGACAATGTAGCTCTGAATGACCAGAGATAATTGTTTTCCCCAGCCATGTCATAGCAACACACTTGCCTTAAAGTGTCTAACTCTGCAAGCAGCTTCTTGGAGTGACACCTTTTCCCCCTCAAAATCCCCTCCCACTGCCAGTCATCAGCTGTGGGCCTCTCTACCAACCCTTGCACTCCTGATGAAAGAAGAGATGACACTGACCTGTCACTTCCAGTTCAATGGCCACCTGACCATGCCATTTTCCTGCTGTCACACCGCAAATGTATTTCCCTTCATCAGCGACCTGGACGTTCTTCAGTTTTAGGGACAAGTTACCTGTGCTCCACTGGCTGAGGAAGAGCTCTGTGCCTCCCCAGCTTCGCTCCTCTAGCCAGCTATCTTTGACTGCTTCATTATAGGAGATCTCCTTTGGTGTCCTGAAAGGCTGCAGAGCAACCCACTGAACTGTGATGCTCCTGGGAAAAACAGTGAGTGACAACAAGCAAGGCAGAATGACATCTTCCCTGATGAAGCTGATGATTGGGTTATTTGGAGGAAGGATGTGGAACTGGCCTGTTTGAAGACAGCAACATTTAGAGGAGCTGTTCAAGAAGGCTGGAGAGGGCATCCAAGTCACTCAGTCTGGGGAGAGGACTTTCTTCCCTAAGTGACCTCCAAAAGCTGGAGGCTTCTGGGCTGCAGCACTTAGAGATGTCTGAGTTTGACAAGATAGGGACAATGAGTGGGCTCAGAAAACAGACACAAGGCATGTTTATACTGTGCAGCCGAGCTAAGTACAGAAACACTGACCCTGGTCCACTGAGCTATGTAGTGAGACAAGGCTGATCAGACCAAAAACTGTTCAGTAGTGAGTAGCAGGTGAATGCAGCGATGACATGTAAACCTACTCTGCAAATCAGCCTTTGTGGATGCCTTGTAGGCACTGAGTAGCTGAAGGTGTTTATGTCCCAGACCAGTACAAAATTAATTCATTTTTCTAACTGTTCTGCTCCCAGTGGTTCTGGTGGTGTTTGCCTTGTGTCTGGTCCTTCAAGGGTCCCACACTCAGGCAAGACATGGTTCACATGAACCCAGAAAACATTTCACTGACCTGTTTCATCATGCCAGCTCTCAGAGTCCAGGCTGCAGAGGTATTCTCCTTTGTCAGTGTATGTGATGTTTTTCAGCACTAGAGAAAAGTTCCTGTGATTTAGTTCAAAAGAAGACAGTTCTGTTTGGCCCTTATACCTCCTACCTCTTATTTCTGACTTGGCTCTCCCATTACAGAAAACCTTGTGGATTAATTCTGAAAAGTGAAGCAAATTCCACTGCACTACAGATTTTCCAGTAAAATTAGTGAAGGACAGGCAGGGCAAGAGAATATCTGTTCCAGTTACTCAAGTAACTGGAAGCCAACTGTGTCCTGGGGTGCATCAAGCACTGTATTGCCAGCAGGTCGAGGGAGGGGATTGTCCCGCTCTACTCTGCACTGGTGCAGCCTCATCTTGAGTGCTGTGTGCCACAGTACAAAAAGGATACAAAGCTACTAGAGAGTGTCCAGAGGAGAGCCACGAAGATGGTAAAGGGTTTAGAGGGGAAGCCGTACAAGGAGCGGCTGAAGTTGCTTGGTCTGTTCAGCCTGGAGAAGAGGAGACTGAGGGGAGGCCTCATCGCAGTCTACAGCTTCCTCACGAGGGAAGGAGGAGGGGCAGGCGCTGATGTCTTCTCCCTAATGACCAATGATAAGACCCAAGGGAACGGCAGGATGATCTGCCAGGGGAGGTTTAGGTTAGACATTAGGAACAGGTTCTTCACCCAAAGGCTAGTGGAGCATTGGAACAAGCTCCCCCGGGAGGCAGTCATGGCGCCAAGCCTGACAACATTCAAGAAGCAATTGGACAATGCCCTCAGACATATGGTGTGATTTTTGGGGTTGTCCTATGCAGGCACAGGAGTTGGACTCGTTGATCCTTGTGGGTCCCTTCCAACTCAGGATAATCTATGATTCTATGATTCTAAGTAACAGGAGATCTCAAAGGCTTCTGTATGAAGGTGTCACGACACAGAGAAAATATATTTATACGCTTAGGAGATCAGGATTCAGTGGCCACTTCAGGTGTTTTATGCGATGCAGACTTATTCAGGGGCTGGAAACTATGACGCTGGGCTTGATAGGCTCCATAAAAGTGCTTACACTTTTACTGAATAAGTCTTCATCGCATAGAACACCTGAAGTGTCCTTAGAGGTAGACCTTTATCTATGGGCAGCTGAAATGACTCTTAGATGTGCTCTGAACAGGAGTTGAGGCTCAGCTCTCTGTATCAACTAGATTTCTGTCAGCTGCCATGGGAGCCTGGACACTGCTTAAATTTAGATGTAGTAGCTGTAGCCAAATCTCACCCTTGTTTAGGATAGAAGAAATCCTTCTTTGTCTCTGCTGAATTTATTGGTTGCATGTCCACTGATCATAAAGTGTGAAATTGTAGTTAAATATCAGATGAATCCCCCACTGCACAGCTCATCTGGGTGCTGATGTCCATTTGGCTTTACCCTTCCGAGGGAACAAATTATTCTTTCAGTATATTCTTTTCTGCGTGCACTCCTAAGAAGGAGATACAAGCAGCTAGGGATAACTTGGTTCCTAGCTTAGCTGCCCAACCATCCTACCTGGAGTATTTTCTTTATCACATTTGTTTGATCACTTTTCAAAATCTGGTTGCATTTCCCATGGCCCCTCAGCCTACTGCCTAAACTAATGTTCCAGTCAACCCATTTTCCCATCCCTGTTGGATGAAAAAGGGCATCTTGAAAGATAAAAGATCTGTCTGGAATTCACCTTATCATTGCATGGAGAGACTACTTTCATCTTTCTTACAAGCGATGATACCCAGGCAGTGACCTGTCACATCCAGTTCCATGTAGGTCTCCCTGTACCAAATGGAATAGGGAACCTTGCAGGTGTGTTTCCCTTTGTCAGAGATTTGGATGTTCCTAAGCTTCAGGGAGAGGTTTTCCCTCCTCACCCAGCACGTGAAAAACGCAGTTCAACCCTTACAGCTCTTCTTGCCTTTCCACCTCACTTCTTCCATTGAAGGAAATAATTTCTCTTCTCTTCAGAGCTCTAAGAAGGATGGATTGGACAGTGAGGCTGACAGGGATGTTAGGGGCAGAGATGTAGCAAGGCAGGATGGCATCTTCTCCAACAGCTTGGATGACAACATTGTTAGGGGAATGGACTGTAAACTGACCTGAGAAAACTAGATATGACAGAGCTTCCACTATTTCTGCAGTGAACACCTTAGACAAGGGGCCAGAGCATATACTCTGTCATATATCCAGGATAGTGGCACATGAACTCTTCACCAGATAGATGCATGCACTTAGGTGAGATGACCTCCAAATTCAGACACCTGAGCTTGGGTCTCTGTATGTAGGGGGCTACATGTGCACTGGGAACTAGAACAGACTTCCTGAGCTTAGGCATTTGGTATCACTGGACGCACCCTAGCAGAACCACATCGACATGGAGCTGCAGGAGATGACACAGCACAAATGGGAGACCTTTTGAAGAACTACATGGAGACCAGACTGGATACCTTATGCCATCTTAAGTGGCACCAGACATCTATCTTCGGTTAACTGAATAAGACCCTAAATGTCTACATTAGCGTGATGTAAATAGGTCTTTGTTGATGAATCATAGAATTGTAGAATCATAGAATACCAAGTTGGAAGGGACCTCAAGGATCATCTGGTCCAACCCTTCTTGGCAAAAGCACAGTCTAGACAAGATGAACCAGCACCCTGTCCAGCTGAAATGAGATCTCCAATGACATACTGCTCCTAGGAGGAGTGGCTGAGGACACTGGGTTTTTCTTGTTTGGAGAAAAGGAGGCTGAGGGGTGACCTCATTGCTCTCTGCAGATTCCTGAGGAGGGGATGTGGAGAGGGAGGTGCTGATCTCTTCTGCCTGGTATCCAGTCATAGGACGCATGGGAATGGTTCAAATCTGCATCAGGGGAGGTTCAGACTTGACATTAGGAAGCATTTCTTTACTGAGAGGGTGGTCAAACACTGGAACAGGCTTCCTGGAGAGGTGGTCAATGCCCCAAGCTTCTCAGTGTTTAAGAAGCATCTGGATAATGCCCTTAATAGCATGCTTTAACTTTTGGTCTATGCTGAAGTGGTCAGGCAGTTGGGCTAGGTGATGGTTGTAGGTCCCTTCCAAATGGAACTACTCTACTCTACTGTACTCTACTTCTATTCTATTCTATTCTATTCTATTCTATTCTATTCTATTCTATTCTATTCTATTCTATTCTTTCTGTTCTATTCTGTTCTATTCTGTTCTATTCTGTTCTTTGTGTGGCAAGGTTTTGGTAGTGGAGGGGCTACAGGGGTGGCTTCTGTGAGAAGCTACTACAAGCTTCCTCTGTGTTCAATAGAACCAATGCCAGCTGGCTCCAAGACAGATCCACTGTTGGCCAAGGCTGAGCCAATCAGCAACGGTGGTAGCACCTCCATGATGACATATTTAAGAATGGGAAAAAACTGCTGCACAACAGCAGCTGGGAGAGAGGAGTGAGAATATGTGAGAGAAACAACTCTGCAGACACCAAGGTCAGTGAAGAAGGAGGGGGAGGAGGTGCTCTACGCACCAGAGCAGAGATTCCGCTGCAGACCATGGAGAAGACCATGGTGAGGCAGGCTGTCCCCCTGCAGCCCATGGAGGTCCACAGTGGAGCAGATACCCACCTGCAGCTCATGGAGGACCCCACGTCGGAGTTGGTGGATGTGCCTGAAGGAGGCTGTGAGGCTGTGGAGAGCCTGTGCTGGAGCAGGCTCCTGGCAGGAGCTGTGGACCCATGAAGAGAAGCCCATGTTGGAGCAGGTTTGCTGGCAGGACTGGTGACCCCATGGGGGACCCATGCTGGAGCAGTCTGTTCCTGAAGGACTGCACTCTGTGGAAAGGACCTATGCTGGAGCAGTTCATGAAGAGCTGTAGCGCATGGGAAGGAGAAGGACCCACGCTGGAGAAGTTTGTGAAGGACTGTCTCCTGTGGGTGGGACCCCACACTGGAGTAGGGCAAGAGTGTGAGGAGGAATGAGCAGCAGAGGCAATGCCTTATCAACTGACCGCAACCCCCATTCCCCATTCCCCTGCGCTGCTTGCGGGGAGGAGGTAGAGAAGTCAGGACTGAAGTTGAGCCCAGAAAGAAGGGAGGGGTGGGGGAAGGTGTTTTCTAAGATTTGGTTTTATTTCGCATTATCCTACTCTGATTCGATTGGCAATAAATTAAATTCATTTCCCCAAGCTGAGTCTGTTTTGCCAGTGACAGTAATTGCTGAGTGATCTCCCTGTCCTTATCTCGACCCATGAGCCTTTTGTCATATTTCTTCCCCCTGTCCAGTTGAGGAGGGAGTGTGATAGAGCAGCTTGGTGGGCACCTGGCAGCCAGCCAAGGTCAACCTGCCACACTGCCTACATGTGAGCATGAGGTTTACACTCCCTTTACAGACAGTAGAGATTAGGATATCATTCACTTGCCTGCAGACAGACATGTGTGGCCACTTGAGATGCCATGTCACATCTCCCCTCATCTTCAGCTGCTGCTTCAGGGTGGTCTGAGAATCCCATAAATCCCATGCTCTGATAGGCCTGTGGGAGCCCAAATTGCATTAGGCTTCCACATTTGGGCAGCTGAACCCCGTCCTTCAGTCAAACTAACTTAACCAACTGCTTACATATAAGCAATTGTTCCTGAGTTTTCTCACATCCAGTATGGGGTCTGTAGATTTCACCCTTATCACTTAACGTCCAAAAAGACCACTCAGCATTTCATAGCTCACAATTTGATTGTTATTAATAGTTTTCTGACTTTGTACAAAATTTGGAATTTGCATTCATACTCTTCCTGGTAAACTGTTCTGATGGGTTTATTAGTTAAAAATGAATACACAACAAATGCAACAAATACTGAAATAAATCCATGTTTCTTTCATCCAAGTAAAATGAAATAAAATTGCAACATTTGACAGGTCTGAGTTTTTACAAGATTAGTTTTTAGTACAAGATGAATGCCTAAGAACTACTTCAGAGACTATTTCTTTCTTGACCATGGTTTTAAAAGCTGATATTACTTTTTTTTTTTTTTCCTTCCTCTCTGCTTTCACATCCTCTGCGATTCACTACATTATTAATTTATTAATCTCCTCCTGGTCCTGTGGAAGGATGTCACAGAGAGGGTAATGCGTTTTTCGTGTATACAGGGCGTACTCCCAACCATTTTCCATCAGAGCCTGGACAGAAGAATGGGTACAGATTCCCAGAAAACTCCAAAGGGAGAGACACGAGAAGGCACTTTTCTTTAACATCAAAGAATGAAAGCACATTATGGTCCTGATCCAGGAAAACACCTACTATGCTGCAGGGCTTGCAATTTCTTACATCCGTCCCACCAGTTAAGCTGTATTCTCCCTGAGAAAACCGCAGACTGCGTAAATTCCCCTTTGGGAAAGTATTTGTGTTGCTCCTCAGTGTATTTCTAATTTCTTCACACACCACACCCAGCTCCCACTCTGATTTATCCCCCACCTCCACTTCCCAGTAATGTTTCTTTTCTGAAAAACCTTCAGTAGCCACCACCACCGCTTTGGGCAGGATCTCTTCCTGGGTGGAGGACTTGACCCTGTTTTTCTCCTCAATGATGAGGCTGGGATGTTTGCAGTTCTCATCTAGAGTGATATTAACTTGAGAAAGGAAGAAAAAAAAAAAGAAAAAAATACAAAGCACCAAGTTACTTCTGACTTTCAGGGAAATAAACAGTAATCTCAAAGGAAGCAAATAAAGGAGAGAAACAATTACAAAAAAACAACCAAACAAACAAGCAAACAAAAAAAAAAACAAACTTAAATGCCCCAGGAATATACAGACTGCTTTTGTCAGACAAAAACTCAATAGCAGAAATAATATTCAGCAGGGTATGCCTGTTCTCTGGCTTCATGCTGCCTTTATTAATTCATCTTTACTCTGACTGAGGGGATCCAGGCTCTCTGGTCAGACCCATCTGGCAGCAAAATTTTTTGGAGTAAAACATAAACCTGAATCTCTCAAAGCCACATGATATGTAAAAAGGCCCTATTTGGTACAGAAATGATTTACCCCAACTTGTGACACCGAGAACTGTGTAGATGGAAGATGCCTAAGAAAACCTGGGTGCCTGTTTCAACCAACAGGCTGCAAAATTTCCTCAAATTCTGACAGCCTGTGAATTTTTCATAACACAAGGGATAGACTCTGGTATGTACGTGAAAGAACATGAGGTTTATGGCAGGTGAGATTTGGCTTACCTGCATTCTTACGAGCTCTCCTGAAGTCTGCAAGAAAATAAATGAATGATTAATTAAAATTACTGCAGAATGTTACTATACCTAATTTTAGTACAGTATGGGGTTGGAGGGGTGTAGATTTGATAAAATTAGTTTTTATCTTTCAACTCACCCAGTTCATTCTGGACTTTTTCTGAAAGAGACAGAAAGTTATATTATCCTCATGCATGGCAAGGCTCTTCTGTAGGGTGTCTGTGTTAATAACAGTCTTTCCAATACTACATTACTTAATTATGACCTGGCTTAGGATTCGGGAAACGATGCTACCTTAACTCTGGAGGGCTAGAGGTTATCTAAACCCAAGCCAGTCGCCTGGGCTCTGTGTAGAGCCAGGAGAAAGAGAATGGCACATCAGAAAGTGTTTCTTCTCTGCTGTTTCAACCGCCTATCTGAAACTACTTTTGGATGTCTTAATCGCTCAATGAGGGAGCCAAGAATATTGCCTTAGCCTCAATGCCCCAAATTTAGATAACTAGTTAGGTGAGCTGAATCACCTGCAGGTACACACAGGACATGTGGCCAGGCTGCCAGACCCTGTCAGATGACAAACAGGAGCTTCACATGGCCAACAGTTAAAATGCATATGAAAGTATGTATATTTTTCCTTCTTTCTTTCAAAAATATCAGTTTGTTAGCAGGAAAGAAAACCTGTTTTCAACTCAGCTACAACAAAAATTAAACCCTTAAAGAACTGAGATGATATTCCCTTGTTATGGAAACATGTTCTGGAGTCCAAGATTGTGTCAGATAAACACTGGTTTTTAGGGACAACTAAGTCCAGGGGTGGAAAAGAATGAAGTGCTGCAATAGCCCTCAAATGGTGGCACAGTTCAGTTCCAAAATGGTATTTCTGATCACAAATAATCTAAATTATTTTTAAGGCCCGAAGTTAACTTAATATCCTTACCAATTTCAGACAAAATATTCTGATTTTCTACAAGGAAACAAAATTAAATTTAAAGTTAGGACAACTAAATCAGGCGAATTATGGTACACTCACTAAGCATTTTGCAATACTAATATATAAGTTAACTATATATAGAGGTTAATCTGTTTATTACTCTGTTTTTATATATATATATATTTTTATATATATATATTATATATACAGGAGTAATCTCTTTATCTTTGTAGAATAATAGACATGCACTATACAAATTTTCCCCAGTATTAAATAATGTGTTGCACAAATATTCCTGAACACAAGACACGACAAAATAAATAAAGGAAAATATCAGAAACAATCAGGGAGTGATTCAGAACAAATAGCTCCCAAGGATATTTACAGTTCATAAAGCGTCATAAGAGAAGGAGAGTAAAACCTCTCTCAATAACACAAAGCTTGCGATTATATTTGTCTCTTTTACACAAATAAAGCCCAATTTAATCCTTTTTATGGTTCTTAGCTTCACCTGGGGACATAGCTTGTCACAGTTGCTTTTTGAGAACTCCTTTATTCTCAATGTTCAACAAGAATTGCGCTGGGATTTTTCCCATTCTATTCTTTTTAATGCTGTGATCAGATGCTTTAGTCGTTATTTTGTTCTGAGATGCAATAAATAAATTAAATAAATAAATAAATAAAATAAAATGTTCCACTTAAATATTTTCTAGCAGAAAAATAACACGAGAGAGAGAGAGAGAGATATCTATATATACTCTCTATCGATAGATATATACATATAGATAAAAAGAGAGAGACTGAATGTACACATAACACAACTTTTCAGTTATCTTTCTGGTTGGAATAGGGGAGTTAATCTTTGCAAATGTGAAGGTCTGAGAGTGTTTTCCAACTCTAGTATTCAAAGCTGCATAAACGACCACTATTTTATTAGAAAGGTCGCCTGCAAAGCATGTTTCAGGGTATGGTTAAAAGAATAGTGTGTGGCACTAAATGCAAGGTAAAAAAAAAAATGTTATTTTACCCTTCTGAAAGCTCTTCTGCTCCTCAGCTGAAAAACAAAGCAACAAACCCAGAAATAGCAGAGAATGATACATTTTTCAAGACAAAATCAAACAAAATGTGAGTGAGTATTTCAGTGTTAAAGAATGTTTTCATTTAGGGAACTGAGGCTTGGCATAAAGTTCAGAATATAATTTCAAAATAGGTGGGGGATAAATTGTCCTCTGAAGATACCCATCCCGTAGAATGAGACTAGACTATTAACTTAGACTAGATACACAAAATTTGCTGGCTCAAACCAGGTTACATTGAAGATAATAATACCAGATATCATTAATTTAATTAAAACCCCTAGCTTTAGAATAGAAGGACATTTTCAGTATGGGCCCTCTTTCAAGACATTATAACTTTTTTAAATATGGAGGATTCTTCTAACCAAAGGATACTCAAAACCAACACGACAAAGAAGTCAAGATACATTCTTACCCAGTTCATCTTTGAGTTGTTCTATCTCTGAAAGAGATTATGTTTAAATATTAAAAAACCATTTCCTTTCCTTTTTTTTTTTTTTAAACAGAAATACATTGAATTTCCCATCTGTTCCACTGTGTTTTGTATAGCAAGAGCTAAGATGAAATTAAATGATCCAAGCTTCATAAAAACGACCAGATGTTCTCCTGCTATAAGGCAGCCAGAGTTATTGTCTTCATTATGCTGGTACCTTCCCTTAAGGTAGGAACAAAAAGACTGCTCAAGAAATTCACCTTGGCAGAATGAAGTAACTAAGTTTCACTGAACTAAGGAGAAAATACAGAACTAATATTTTAATGAGGATGTGATTGAATGGCATTGGCATGCGATCGAATGGCACTGGCATGCGATCGAATGGCACTAGCACATCCATCTGCAGATGGTTCTTAGTACTTATGTTGAAACAACGGAATCATGTCCAGATAACCTTAAACATGGCTTTATAAAAGATATAAATTATGTTTCTCCGTAAGTCCATAAGGACTACTCAAAACTTTCAAAAAAGTTTACTGGATTTACTACATCTCTGGCACACTTTGCATACTCAGCTCGCTTGCTCTTCACAGTAAAAGCAATCTTCTTATTCTGCTTTTGTACAACGCAGTCCTAACCAGGACTTTTATAAGAAGATCAGAAAACTTTTTTTTGATTGTTCAGGCTCTAGAGCTTAATTCTTTCTTTTATTACAGACTGAAATTCAGCACGAACCATGATCCCAAATTAAGAACACATTAACTACCCGAATTAATCAACAGAAAAATTTGCAAGCTCAAATACTGAGCAAAAAATACCAGGCATAGATCAAACTTTTCCATAGAATTAGTCCTTTTCTTTGCAGTAGGCATTGATCATCTTTAAATGGTCAATATAAAAGGTATTGCAATGATTTAAAATTTTTTTTTTATTTTACAAAAGCAAGCAAAACAGTCACTAATATTTCCTGAGCTCAGCTTTTATCTGGTTCTAAAGGACCAGAGAGATTTATAGATAGAAATCACTGAAAAAAAGCTGTTACACTTACCTTCTTTAATGTCCTTTTGTGCATTTTCTGTGAACAGAGAAATATTTTTATATCCTAAAAATAATTCTTCAAGCACTTCAAGACTACAACAGAAGTGATTAAGCCACAACAATTTGTACAGAATTGTAGAATCATAGAATCCTTTAGGCTGGAAAAGACCTTTAAGATCATCAAGTCCAACTGTTAACCCAGCACTGTCAAGTCCACCTCTAAATCATCCCCTAAGCACTACATTTACCCATCTTTTAAATACCTCCAGGTGGGGACTCAACCACTTCCCTTGTCAGCCTGTTCCAGTGCCTGACTACCCTTTTGGTGAAGAAGTGTTTCCTAATATCCAACCCAAATCTGCCCTGGCACAGCTTGAGGCCGTTTCCTCTTGTCCTATCACTTGCTACTTGGGAGAAGAGACCGACCCCCACCTTGCTACAACCTCCTTGCAGGTAGTTGTAGAGAGCGAGAAAGTCTCCCCTCAGCCTCCTTTTCTCCAGGCTAAACAACCCCAGCTCCCTCAGCCGCTCCTCATAAGACTTGTGCTCCAGACCCTTCACCAACTTCGTTGCCCTTCTCTCGACACGCTCCAGCACCTCCATGTCCTTCTTGTAGTCAGGGGCCCAAAACTGAACACAAGATTCAAAGTGTGGCCTCACCAGTGCTGAGTACAGGGGGACGATCACTGCCCTGGTCCTGCTGGCCACACTATTCCTGATGCAACTATATTTATATATAGTTGCGTGTATGTATTTGGATGTATATATATACACACATAAATTACTGGTTTTATTTGAATACTAGGTAACTACACTTCAAAAGTAAATTATTTTTTATAAACTGAGTTTAAACAAGTACAATACAGGTATTGACCAAAACAAAAATAAAATCTTTTTTTGCCTCAAGTTAAGCCAGTTTGTTGCAACATTTGAAACAAAAATACTAGAGATCAAGCACAAAACATATTGTGGTATACCTATATAGGTATACCTATAGGTGGTATACCTATATGTGGTATACCTATAGATATACCTATATACCTATAGATAAAGAGAGACTGAATGTACACTCTGCTATTTCAAACTCACAGCCATTCAGGGACCAGCAGCTAAAATCACGTTTTACAGAGTCACAGATAGTTGAGGTTGGAAGGGGACGCTTGGAGATCCATCTAGTCCACCCATCCTGCTCAAGCAAGGTTGGCCCAGGGCTGTGTCCAGTTGGGTTTTGAATGTCTCCAAGGTCGGAGACTCCACAACCTCTCCAGAGCAACCTGTGCCAGTATTCAAATATCTTCACAGTAAAAAGACTTCTTTCTGTTCTCTGATAGTTTAGTATATACTCAGTTTTATTTCACAAGTCATACTGACAGGTGGCAAAATTCTGCAAAATGGATAGGAAGTGTTTCAGAGATGACTGGATGTGAATTTTAATAAAAGTCTCCATAGATTTGTTCCCACATACTCTTTTCTTTTTTTAAATTCCAAAACATTTTTGTTTGTATGCAAATTTCTGAGATTAGTTCCCAGGCAGCATTTCACTCCCTCAATTATGGCAAAGGTGTGTTTTCTTTAGAGTTGCCATCAGCATAAAACAGTCACTAGATATATTCTGCTTTTCTTCTGTAAGTCAGAAGTCACAAAAACCCCAAAAATCTCATCCTGAAGATTAAACGGTTCAGAAATTGAAGTAAATATTCAGACAAATAATGAGGTTTTCATTTTAAAAATGAAAATAACTTCCTAGCATATAGTACTTTCCAAGCAGAACACGTTGGATTCTCCAGAAGTTTACAAAGGCTACCTTTCGCCCGGGAAGCTTAATTTTTTTTTTTAATTGTTTCTGTAGTCATTAGAGAGTCAAAAAACTCCGTGTACAATTCAGAGGAATAAGTTGGGTTCCTCCTCTGAACTGTATCCCAATTTACTTCATTGCTGGTGAAAGATGCAAGTTATCTAAAAGAAGCTATATAGTTTCCTCTTTTTCCTAAAACTTTTTTTTTTTTAATATAAAAGTATTTCTAGAAAAAAACATTTTAAAAGTATTTCCAGTTTTCACATGAAACAAATTTTTTTTATTGAGAGTTTTGCACCTATTGAAATTTGGAGTGGGTCTTGGCAGGGGAAAAATTGCTCTGGAAACACCTTCTGGTGAGAACACGCTGCCACTTGTATGCCCTGCTCAATCCCATCTGTGTGGCAGCTTTAACCGTGCTCCAACATGGTATTTGGGGTCCTGAGGGGTCTTTCTATCACAGTTTTGCATAAGGGCACTAGGAAATGTTGTAATGCTCTGAGGAGCCTGGACATAAAGCTTGGGGAACTGTCAAAAAGTCATTTGTGTGGAAATGGTAAACTTTTAGATAGCTAGTGGGTCAGGGGGAAGAAAACCTGTGAAATTTTTTGCACAAAAGGTGAGTCACACCAAAAGCTTTTTACCACTTCTTTCAACATCTGCAGGCAGAAAAGCTGAGGTTAAATGGGATGCAAGAATTTCCTCATTCCTCATCAGGAGCAGGAATCAGCAGTGGACCAGTCTTTCTGTGCTGGCTGTGCATAAGGTGACTTACTCCCCAAAGGCACCCCAGCTGGAGCCTACAGGTAGATCACGTCAACCAAAGTCCTAATCTTTCGAAGTCTCTGTCATAAAAAAACCTTAGGAATACAACTAATTAGCCCCATGGTTTATACCACTGGCCAACATTTCTACTGTTGCACATATCTTTCAAGATGTTCGTGATGAAATATAGTATTAATATGACTTTTAAATATGGTATTAATATGACTTACTTTCACAAGTAGTTGTCTTATTGTTCTCTGAGAGAGAGAGGGGGAGAGAAGAGAGAGGCAGAGAGAAGGAAAATGTTATCTTACTTTCTTCTTGCTTGTAGGTTTTCAAATGAAACTTCATATTTTGTGGTGGTCATGCTTGGTAAGGAAGCAACTTATTTTCAAAATATCTTGGTTTGCATATACTTCCATTAAAACAATGAGAAATCACAGAGAATTTAATGAACAAAACTAGTGATGCTGAAGGCAGAAAAAAAGTCAAGTATGCTGTCTTGGCAATGGATTTTTGTTGTGGAACTGTCTTACTTAGAAAGTAGCTTATAAAGCAATAAAATTACTTGCAAATAAATTAAGCCAATAAGACATTTGGGTACACTAACATATTTCAGTTACATGCAAGAATCGTTTATATTTCAAAAATGAGATTAAGTTGCAATGATAATTTCACATAGTAATATGTCAATTCATATTGGCAAATGTGATTGTACAGGTTTATACCCCAAGATGTTGGAGTAGTAAAGAGATACTTAAAAATCAATCTGCAAAGAAAGCAAAAATACAGTAAAAACCCACGGTTGAAGAATCACGAGGGTGATTGTTCATAATCCTGTACCCTCCTCCCCACATAATTCTGGACATGGTGCTGTCTTTCAACTGGCTTGTATGAAGCATTCATCACTTTAGTATGAAGAGTGGAACTTACTTCTGAGTTTATAAATTGCAGCAATAACCAGGAATATGCTCAAGAGCAGGATCACGACAAAAGCCGCCAGCCAAGGGGAGGTGGCAGGAAAGAAGACATCTGCAAATTATTTCAGATGATCAGTTATAACTTTCTTCGAATTATCAACTTTATACTTTGATTACATGCCTAAAGTGAAACAAAACAAATTTGGATCTAGATTTCATTCCTAGACACCTGTAGGAGCAGTTCACTGGGACTTTTTACATCCCTAGACTATTTTATAAAGCACCATCAGAGATTTGTGTAAACCACTGAATTAGAATAGAATAGAATATTAGATGTTATAGTAATAGAAACAGAAGTGGAAGAAAATGAGAGAAAAAGAGAGAGAGAGAGATGGAACAGCATCCTCCATCCTTGCAAGTGAGAATAAGCACTGCTCAATAACAAGATTTTATTTCCCCCGGATGGCATTACACCCATGGAAGGGTGGTTTTATTATTAATATTTTGACATTGTTTGGGAGTTGCCCATGGAACCTAATGGTGGTTCAGTGCAAAGACCAAGAAGTATCACTGAAGAAAACTTCTGTAGAAACTGATTATTCTGTTCCACTAGAAATCTGAGGTTCTGGGGCAATCTGCTCTGCATGCATCAGCTCACTGTTTTTCCTCCCAGGCCACAAGGATACAAGCTCATACTCACCCGCAACGACAACTGAAGATTCTGTTGTTGTTTTCAGCAGTTTATCAATTATTTTGCAGGACACAGAGTTTCCAGATCCGGGTTTTAGAATGATGGAGCTGCTGGTATTAGCAGTGGTGGTGCCAGTGGTGAGAGGAGTCCCAGTGACATTGTCTCCTCTACCATCTGTCCACAACACCTGAACTTCAGAAAACAACCTCTCAGAGAAACATTTGAGTCGAATGCCATCGTCCTCATAACCATCCAAGACAAGCAACGGATCATGGCCACCACCTAGAGAAGAGAGAGACAAACGGATTGAGCTCTGCTCTGCAATCGCAGTGGTTTTAAAGGCTAAAGGGGAAGAAGCCTGTGAGAAGTTTTGCATTTATGATGCCCTGTAAGTGTTTTCCCCACGGAAGTTGCAGCCCTTACCCAATGACATTAGCACATCCTCTCACAACTCCTCACCAGGAGCAGCAGCTGCAAATTAGAGGATGAGGAAAAGCACATAGATGCATTTGAAACACAAAGCCATCCACTTCAAATTACAAGTGTCCAGCGCTGCCACACATCATGCAAGTCAAAATTACCTGTCACCTCCCTTTGTAGTGTTGATAACATTAGGTTATCTAGGTATGTTCATCTCACCGAATTTTAGCCACCTAAAAGCTAAGTTTCTCATTGAGGCAGTCCTCTTGCAGAGAAACCATGGAGAAACTGACTTCCCTACAGAGTGATTCATTCACTGGGAAGATGGGAATCTGAGATAAATCAATTATGTTATGCCTGTCTTCTCCTGTTGACCACACAGGTACCTCAGATAAATAGCTCTCAGGTGCTCAGTTTTAATGCCTACAGCTGAGCATGCTGAATCCCAGAACATAAATCTGTGTTAACATACAAGCCAAAGAAGTCATCTAAATCTGGACCTCCTTCAGTGGAGAAGAAAGTCATAGGGGGCATCAGTTCAAATCTATTCATAGTCTCTGAAATGGATTCAGTACAAAGCGAAATTAATCTGTTACAGAGCAAAATTACCTGCAGTGGGATGGTGTGTAGATACCAATACCAAGATGAAGATTACTCCTGTCAGCTGGACCAAGAGCCCCATACCTATGTGGAAGAGAAAAGTCTATGTTCGAATGCAAAATAAATGATGTGGGGTCGTGCACAGTTGAGTTACATCATTCCCAGATTCGCTCCAACATCTTGTCTGCTTATGTGCACTACCCACGTGCTTAACTGCACCCCAGACGAACCTGGGGAGTGATTCAGCAGCCAGAGAAGTCCTGTGATCGTTCCTATGGTCTGTGTGGAGACCCTCCAACACTGATAATAGTCAGTGGTTATGAAGTGAGCAATTCCTGAGCTGGGCAGACATGTGTCTCCTTAGTAGTACCAGTAACAGGACTTGAGATGGCTCCTTGGAATTAAAAAGCAAAGACAATACAGATACAAAAGCCCAGAACATAAATTCTGCCTTGAAAAAAAAAAAAAAAGAAATTGAAAATAAGGGCACATCGGTATTTTCTAAATTATATATTTCTCTTTGGAAATACTATAACCATTTTTTTCCTCAAATATTTTTAATGAAAGTAGAAATGAAAGTTTCTAAATTAACCAGGATTTTAAAGCAGAAGTTTCCAAGATTTATATAACCAAGCCCACTTTTTCTCTCTCTCTCTCTACATGTATAGGTATAAAACCATATATAAATATGTATATTATACTACAATAAATATAACTCAAATAGAAAAAAAAAAGGAAGACCTTCATTTGACTTTGACCTGGCAAAACATAATAAGCACTGCTTTGAAGTGCACCACATGTCCAGGCAGGTCATGGATTTGCTTCTCTCCTCCCCACCACACACTTTTTTGCAATACAAAATGGAACCTCTCATTAATTATGGCCCATCCGAACCACCCTAAGGATTTTCAGAGTTTTCACTGGTCATGGTAACTAAGACAACTAAAAATTTCTCAATGCATACTTTCACAGGAGGAGAAAATATGTCATGATCCAGAGGTGGCTGGTTTTCTTCACTGCTGGTAAAAGGAGACCAGGAAACTAAATGTGCTGGTTTGGGCTGGGATAGTGTCCCGATCCAGTGTCGGGGGAGGTTTCAATACGATCCCAAGGACGTGATTAAGACACAAACGAGGTCAAATGCCATACAACCTTTTGACTTTATTTTGGTGAACAAAGGGGTGAGGACCGGGTAGGGAGACAGGGGGGAAAAGAGAGAGAGAGAGAAAATGAGCAAAAGAGCGGGCGAGAGAAAAAAGAGAGCAAGAGCGTGCTCAGGCGGGTGAGAAGAGGGCCACATAGGGGAACTAGCTACCGCCACTCTGAGTCCGGCGTTATCCCGTTGATCAAAGGTCCAGCCAGTCCAGCCTCTGTGTCCGCAGGAGCAGCTTCCAAGGAGTGCGCGGGGTAGGAGGAGAAGAAAAAGAGAGCAGCCTCAAAAGGCACACGTGGTCCTTTTATAGGGCCATGCACATGTGCAGGAGGGGTCTGCGTATGTGCAGTTTGCTCTTCTGCTTTTCACGCCCTCGTCTCTGCGCAGGCGTACGTGCAGTTTATGGCCCCGCCTTTTGCGCCCTGGTCTCTGCATGGGCGTCCTGTGGCAGTTTCGTTGGGGGCTGGATGTTGAAGCCAGAAGATGGTGATAGAACAGCAATGTCGAGAAAATTCTGCTCCCATAACAGTCCTTGACAGATAGAGTTAATTTTCTTCATAGTAGCTAGTGGGGGGCTATGGTTTGATTTGTGCTGGAAACAGGGTTGGTAACACAGGGATGTTTTCCTTATTGCTGAGCAGCGCTTACACAGAGTCACGGCCTTTTCTGCTTCTCACACCGCCCCACCAGCGAGGAGGCCGGGGGGGCACAAGAAGTGGGAAGGAGACACAGCCGGGACAGCTGACCCCAGCTGAGCCAAGGGCTGTCCCACACCGTACGGCGTCATGCTCAGCATATAGAGCTGGGGGAAGAAGAAGGAAGGGGGGGATGTGATGGCGTTTGTCTTCCCAGGTAACGGTTACGCGGGATGGAGCCCTGCTTTCCTGGGGATGGCTGAACACCTCCCTGCCCATGGGAAGGAGGGAATGAATTCCTTGTGTTGCTTTGCTTGTGTGCGTGGCTTTTGCTTTACCTGGTAAACTGTCTTTATCTCAACCCACCAGCTTTCTCACTTTTACCCTTCCGATTCTCTCCCCATCCCACCGCGGGGGAGCGAGCGAGCGGCTGGGTGGTGCTTAGTTGCCGGCTGGGGTTAAACCATGACACTAAATTGTGTTAGAAGCCTAACACTTAGCTAGTTAATGATATATAGTATGAGTCCTAGTTCTTTTATCTTTTTGAGGCACAATATAGTCCCTTCCTATAGCCATTAAGAATGTGAGATTTTGACACGTTTTATTTGTTTTCGTAATTTCCTCTTTTTTTGAGCCTTCACACACCATCTTCAGGACTTTCTCTGCTGCCAGGATAACTAGAGAACGAGTTTCACTTTGGTTTTTGTATCATAGCTGAGTGATAGCACTACAAGAACTGGGATGCTTGGGATTCAAGGAAATAGGAAAGGAAAAATAGAATAGAATAGAATAGAATAGAATAGAATAGAATAGAATAGAATAGAATAGAAAAAGCACAACATATTGCAAAACACATAGAGAAAAAAAGCCATGACAACAAACAGCAAGTCTTAAAGTGCCTGTCAGGTACTCTGTTGAGACTGCAATGCCGACACCGTAGTAAATGTAAAGACTGCCACAAACACCTTGAGTAGGAAGAATAACACTGCACAATGAGCACAGCAGCTACAAGCAGGAGCAAAGAGAAGGATGAACAACAAAAATGAAAGTAACGCCCTGTGATGGTGTGCTTCCCCGCCCCCCCAACCTTTATCTCCCTTAAGCCTGCTCAGGCGACAACCACCAGTGGTGGTCATAATGGATGTGTCTGGTCATGACGGCTGCATCCAGCTCAAAGTGTATTCGGGAGACAGATAACAACACAATAGCCAAGGGCTATTGTGCAATGCGCCCACCTAACCACAATGAAGAAACTAAAATCTGTGGTCAGTATTCAAATATGACTATGAATCAATCAATAAACACTGAGCAGCCCAAGAACCCTTTGAGCTCTCCTGCCCAGCAGCAGGCTGCACACCAGGATCTCCCCTTGAGTAGGAAGGCCTCTCAAGGTTACTCCTTGAGGTTGAGAGTTTCCTTGCCACAACAGATCCTTGGTGACTGACTAATAGCATGCTAAACTTTGAAATCTTAGCTAAGCGATATAAAGCATTGATTGCGCGTATATAGTCCTTTAGACATAAACCATTGACCAAGTCTGGGACTAGGATTGGATCCAGTTGCACCTAGACTCCTCTCTGAGAAGGAATTTAGAAAGCAAGGGGGTCCTCTCCGAACCTCATGACTCAATGGGAGGGCCTCCCTGAGAGTTTTGTCTGACCCTGTCCCCTATGCAGTAAATAATCCAGTGTACCTTGCCATCAAATCTTGTTAAACCACTGTCGCGTTTACCATTGAACTTTGTTAACTCACTGTTTTATATCAATAAAGTATATTTTTGCTTCTCTCTCACTCCATCCGCGACATGCCATAGGAAACCGAACAAAAACAAAATGGAGAAGCGCAATAAGGGATCCGTGCCCATTACATGATATCGATGCTCATCTGGGGCTTTCCAAAGGGTCTGTACGTCCACATCTCACTGTCAGAGTGTGGATTTCTCTCCACTAAATCCGACCCTACTTGACCCCAAAGCCAAATCTAACTTTAAGCATGGCTTCAGGATAGACAGATATGATGGTATGTTTGAGGTTTTTCTCTCACTCCCAAGCAGCAGTTCACCATGCAAAAATACACACAAACAGAGCTCAGCAGAGATAATCCCCAGATCTTTCAGGACAACACCCAAAACATCTGGCAACCAACACAACACAACACAAAGCCTGCAGGAAACAACGGGCTAAGAAAACAGTCAGAGCTCTTCCCTACAGAAGCAGCTAAATAAGCAATTGCTTCAACAGAGAGAAACACAAACCTGGATTTCCCAAAACGTAGCTGCTCCTTAAAGAAACGCACATGCAGGTGCTTACATCTGTTGGCGATGTTCAGAAGGCTACTGGTACCTTTGGACCCTGTCAGCCACTGCAATCCTGACCATAAAACTAACCCTTTTATTTCCAAAGGTTACCTATTAACCTTTGCAATGCAGTACTGTGAGAGTGAAAGAAAATAAAAATGGGTAGGGCTGAGGATTTGTACTATCTGTGGTCAAACACTCTACGATAAGTTAGAAGAAATGTAAAGAGCCCTTAGAAAACTTCAGACAGTGGAAGCTTTCTATAATGCTGTGGGAAATGGACCCCAAGAAACTAGTAGGGCTGGCCAATAAATTACAGTTAATCTAGAAGCAGAATAATCACTGGGAAAAGGAATGACTGTTATTGACTGTGCTGTAAAAAAATTCTTGGTTTACCATCCTAGTAGTTGCCTGATGTTTGCCTTAGCCATGCGCCGAAGTGCTTGTGCAGGAACAGGTTTAGAAGACCTGAAGGTAAAGCAGAAGGGTGGACTATCTCCCATCCTGAACTACTACTACCACCATCTACTTCTAATAGAAGGAAGAACCAAGGTGAGGAAGGAGGAGAAAAGGGGACAGGGGAATAGGTTTTGCTAGGTGCCAATGTGATCTTGACGCTGGATGTTTTGGAGGAGGTCTTTTTGTAGAGAAAAAAAGCCTTCCTATTTGCAATCTTGCATCTATGTCCTCACTTGCTTTGATATTAGAAGATAAAATATGTGCCCTCCCCAAACTGACGGCATTCTCTATCTGTGCATAAATCAATGTTAAATATTTTGCATAAAACCTCCCCCCTCTGGAAGTCTTGCATTCTTCTGAGGCTATTTCTATGAACCAAAAAAAAAAAAAACAACCTCTCAATGAAAACGTGCACGCACTGCAGAGGGGGGAGTTTTAGCAAGTGAAAAGATATGGGGAAGGGAAATCAAACAGAATAAACTTATGTTGTTGCGTCTGACAAAATACTCCAGGCAAAGACAGTGTCATCCCACCAGAGGGAGTTGCGACCTCGGCGGAGCTGCACAGAGTTCGGTATGAGCCAAAAGGCAAGCGCTAGTTCTGCCGATACTTCTGCTTTTTGTGGATTTGGAAACGAAGAAGAGCCTCCCTTTCCTTCTACAGGTCACGGGAAGCTTTCTGGTTATCTCTGACAAATGGCTTATTTGCCCTCGAGATGTGCAATTCGCTTTATGAGCTGTCCACTTTCATCTCCCAGTCACTACAACTGCACACCCCTGATGACCAAGACAGTAAATATTATTCTCTATAAAGCATGGATTTTGTATAGTCGGTATTGCTTTGTGGTCAAATGTGCTTTTGGAATTAAGTTACCAGCCCCAAAAAAGCCCTTAGTACCCCAAATTATGACACCATTACTTGTCTCACCATTAATTTCTTTTTTGTATTTTAATGCTACAAAACACATACATGTGTAAATATGCTGACAAGGGACCTTGGAAAAATGAGCTGTACCTGGACATCTGTCAAAATACCTGGTGATGATGCACAGTGAAGTGAAGGTCCAGAGCTTGAACACCTCCACATCTCTGCTCTGACGGGATTTGGAGCTTGTGTCTGTAGCCACTCGTCCCTGGGTTTCTGTCCTGGTACTTCCAGGGTGTGGTGGGCTATCTGCAAGCAGGATTTTTGCAGGAAGAGCATGGACTAGCATCCAGGAGCTTCTTGCTCTTCAGCTAGAAGAAACTCTTTCGCTTTTTTTCAGGGCAAAACTTCTATGTGAAGGACTCTGTTCATTTTTTATACAAGACAGCCTAATCACAGATTCCCATCGACATAGAAAAGGGTCAGCCACAGGGTTCTCCTAGAAAGTTTCTGCAGCCTCAGGAAAGCTCACCTCATCCATGACCAGGCTGGATATGCATATGCATACCAAAGACCTTGCCTTTGGGTGAGGCATCAGCCAAGAGCTGGAGCACCCTGCCCTCCATCTCCACTATCCTACAACTTAACCTCTTGTGTGCCTGCTGTGACCCCCTCCCATGACTGTTTTTGGACATCAGTGCAGTTGTGTCACTCAGAGAAGAGAGGGATCACAAGTTGATGTAGAAAAAGAGGCAGACACCTACAAACAGAGTCTGGGAATTAATGAGCTGGTGGATAACAAAAACACAGTGCTGATGTGATGGATGGTCTGGACACACACCGGCCAAACATTATCCCTCACTGTTTGTCCAGGGCCTTTCTTCAGTGCTGGCTAAATGTTTCACCACATCCCAGTACCAACATACCTTCCTGGTATCATCCTCATCAGAGATTGAGAATGGGCTATTGATTGCAGAGAGACATTTCTAAATGTTTGGCAAGAGCTTTACAGATCCCATCCCTTTTCAGGGTTGCAGATCTTGCAGATAAGTCCTTGCTGTCTCCATCTACACATAGATGTCACCCGTAAGGTGTACCATGGCATAACAGCTCCAACACAGAGCATCTCATTGCTGGTCTAGTGCAGGACAATGGAGATGGGAGAGAAACCATGCTGGTCAGGATGGCCCTCCAGGTGCTCAGAGGAAAAAAAAGTTTTAAACAGATTGTGTGGGTACAGTTATGCCCTTTAACAGCCCCTTATTGGCAACCTTCTGCTTCATGCTCCACTGTAGCTTTGGCCCCTATTTGCTATCATCTGAACACATCCCCAGGAAGGGGCTGACTATAAATGTGCACTAGCTATTCCTTTGAGGATTAAAACTCTCTGAGCAGAAAGGGAGAGGTTTTTTGCTGTCACTGCTGGAGGCCTAAGCAACAGGAGTCCCAGAGCCTCGCCCAAAGCAAGGTGGTCGTGGAAAGGATGTGGCACTCTTGATATGCTTCAAGAATGAGGAACCCATCTTGTTTCCGCAGAACTGTTCTGTATGTGACAAAGATTTGCTTTGCTTTACTGGTTAGTTGTAAGATTTCCAAGGGCTGTAACGAATAACGACAGGTCTGTTCTCCAACAGATAAAGCCTGAGGCACCTCACCAGACTGATGCTGGGAGAATAGGGAGGAATTCACATGCTAATTTCAATATTAATACAACAGGATGCCGAGATGCTTAGCGTACCTGGATGGCAAAGAGTTAAAATTACTGGAGTGAATGGAGCAAGCGCTATTTGCCAAACCATGAAAGTTAATTTATGGCTCTCTGGTGAGAAGCTCATGTCATCGACTGCCTTTGCAATCAAAGAGCACAATAAAAATATTTTGGGTTTTTACGTTTTAACCAAACAAAACTGGTGCTTGCCAGACCACAGCATGTGGTTCTTTGGTACAAGTACTGACCTCAACCCCTCGCAGAAACTGGGAGGCTACAGCGCATGCACTCCGTGCTGCCCCTGCACTCCCTGATTCGAAGGCTGCTAATGCACCACAATACTCAATTTCTCCTGTGGCACAAAACAGGATTTCTGAAGTAATAGCAGACTTAGAAAAGTGGGATATTATTTCCAGAACCCACTCCCTGTATAATTCACCCATCTGGCCAGTCCAGAAGCCAGATGGGAGATGGCATCTGACAATTGATTATCAGTGCCTAAATGCCAACACAGCTTCGCTAACGGCTGCAGTACCTAATATCGCAACTTTAACAGCCACATGACAAGCAGCCACACACCCATGGATGGCAGTGCTAGATGTGAAGGACATGTTCTTTATGGTCCCCTTGCAGGAGAAGGATAAAGAGAAATTTGCTTTCATTTGGGAAGAAATACACCCTTAACAGACTCTCACAGGGAGTGTTCATTCACCTACAATTGCTCATGCTGCGCTTGTCGAACTTTTACAAGCAGTCTCACTCCCTCAAGATGTGAAACTGTGCCAATATATAGATGATATCCTAATTTCCTAATTGGAGGGACCTCCTTTGAAAAGGTGGGGGAAGCAGCGGCAGCAGTGTGGCAAACACTACATAAAGCAGAAGTTGAAATTCCACACGAAAAATGTCAGGGACTGAGTAGAGAAGTAAAATTTTTAGGTACTTGCTGGATTGCAGGTATGCAGCAATCCCACCAGACACCTCAGTAAAACAGAGGAGTTACAGATGCCCCAACCTAGGAAAGAATTACAACAGCTTATGGGTACTTTAGGGTACTGGAGGAAACACGTACCTGGATTTTCTATCATTGCTTGCCCACTGTATTCACTTTTACAAAAGGGAAAACTGTGGGAGTGGAACCCAGAGCATGAAGAGGCGGTCAAAACTCTAATACAGAAACCAAAGACATATCAATCACCAGGGCCAGTACACCCCCATGACACTATTATAGCAGAATGGGGATTTGCAGAACACTTATTGCAATCTATTCCAGACCAGGCCCAGTGGGCCAAAAAGACCTTTAATGTTTAGCTCAACTGCATTTAAAGAGACAGAACAGAGATATTCTGAGTGGGAAAAGGGACTGTTGTCTTTAGTCCGAGCAGTTAAACAAGTAGAGCTACTAAGGGGTAACCCGTCCGTAAAAACCCTGCCGAGACTTGTATTGTTTTCCCTTTCCAGGCACGATTCTGGGAATGATGCCAGCACATCTCCCATGGAGATCAGGTTAACCATCAGAGGATGGCTTATCCTTCTCACAGGAGCAATCATCGTCAGCACGGACCAAATTTGGCTTATATGCAAACAAGCCCGACGCACCAGGTGGAGGCCCTCACTTGCTTTATTTATGCTAATCGATATGGTAACTATGGTACATTCTGCACCATACGTGTTTCTTAGCTGTGGGTGCAATCTACTGTAACAGCAATTATGAGGGGAAATGATGAGGGCACCTTGCCCGCTGAAATTGCAGAGGTAATTCAGGATAATGCGACTCAATTTGAAAGGGAATTCCAGTCCTGGTGGCATCTACTCAATTTTACCTATAACCCTACCGAGAGTAAAGCCACAGCATTTATTCTAACAATACGCAATGCTTTGGTATATACCATATACCCAATCATTGCGCCGGGATTAAATCACAATGGAACTGTCCTCTGTCCGTTAGAACACAGAGTATGGGCCCAACAAAACGGGAACAAATGGCAAACTATTGGTGTTGATGCTTGTGTTGTACGGGAACAAGAAGGACTTATTTGTGAAAGTAATACCATTAAGACCCAAGGCATTTGCCTTGACACTGAGCAACATTTGCCATTTTGAAATATATCCTGATGAAACCCCTGAAACTGTGCTTGTACATGTTGGAAACGGAATTATTTGCATAAGAACCCTCTGTGATTCTATGTTTATAGACATTACCACTGTAGAGACATATAATCACTCAAATATCTGTATTTGTAATTTTACCAAAATCACAGGAAGCGACTTTAACCATTCAGCTCCTGTCACAACTCACCAATTGTTACAATCTAACTATACATCGTATCAAGATTTATTGCCTATCTCTATTGGAATGAATGTCACATTGGGGAGAAAACTTGCAACATGATGACCTGAGTCAATTGCTAAAACGAATTCAGAACAATGGACAAAAAACCCTAATTACTGTCCATCACGATGCAGAGGAGATACACCACGTCCTGGAAAGAGTGAAGAAAGATGAAAAACATCACTGGTGGGAACGCTTTTTGGATGGTCACCAACAGCAACTGGAATTTTGAATTTGATGCTACATCCAATTGTAGTTTTGTTAGTTTTAACCTTATTATGTTTATTGCTTATAATCATTATGTATATGAGTTTGGCAAAAAAATGAAACAAATTACACCAATCCAGCATGTAAAACATATATAATCGGCTGATTCTGTATGTAATGTGGTATATAACTAACATTAATTAGAACACTTTAAGATAATTGGGCTCCTACCACTGATCTACAACACACCACATAGTTATAACATAGAGGCAAGAGGTAACTGCGAGTAACTCTGTAAGTCGATAAAGTGGATTGACTGTAGTCATGGGGTGGAGTGCGATGGGTGTGCTCAACCCCTTGACCAGACTGGCGGTGGTTCGGTGCAGGCTCCGGAAGAGACAAAGGCCTGAGACGTAGCTGGGCCGTGAACTCTTCTCACTGCAATCAGTTCTCTGAAAACCCACAAAGGAGCAGAGGGGCACAGTGAGCATTGATGCATATGCGCTTGGAACACCAGTCATGCGACTGACACATGAATAGTGGGTGGCTTTTCCAAGACTCATTTATCAAGGAACAGAGAATGTTGTGGGTACAAGGAGCCTCATATATACCTTTTCTGTGGCATGTAATTTGACTACAAGCCAGCCACTTTATCCTATAAATATGACAGCCTAAGTGAGCCTTTTTAGAGCTCGCCCTGCTAGGCAGCATGGCTGCATGGTGGTGATCTCCCCTTGAGCTAGGACACCTCTCAGGGTTACTCCTTGAGGCAGAGAGACCTTTTACCAACGACAGATCTTTGGTAAGTGACTGATACCGCGCATAACCTTGTAGTACGGTAACTTTGATTTTGTCTTGGTGACTTTGATTGCAGGCTGAATTGATGCTAATGAAACATTATATAAACTTTGCATGTACAATCCCTTAGACATAAACTATTGACCAAGTCTGAGACTAAGATTGGACATAGCCACACCTAAGCTCCATCAGGAGTTTAGAAAGCTAGGGGGTCTACCCTGAACCTCATGACTCAACGGGAGGGCCTTCCTTACTCCATTAGACATAAACCATTGTCCAAGTCTGAGATTAAGATTGGATCTAGCCACACCTAAGCTCCTGTCAGGAGTTTAGAAAGCAAGGGAGTCTACTCCAACTCAACAGGAGGGTCCTCCTTACCTTTTTCTGTCCTTGGTCTCTCTGTGAATCATTCTAACTTGATTCTAACTCAATTTTCCTTTGTATGATTCTTCCATGCAGTAATTAATAGAGTGAACCTTGCCATCAAACTTTGTTAACTCGCACTCTTACAACATCATATTAAAACCACTTTTGCTGATACCTTTGTTGGTGATTCCTTAAGCATTCTAAATCACCCATTCCCGACGAATTGGCATAGTCAGCAGGATCCTAAATCAGGATTCACAGCAAATTGGCGTAGCTGGCAGGATCCTAAATCACTGTTTCATGACAACTTTTTAAGAGAGATGAGCACTTTGTTCAATAGGTAACTTCCTCAAGTGGAAGAGAAGATCAAATATTAACAATACTCTTTGCCTGCATAGTAATCTATCACATTATTTTGTGCATAAGATGACTGCACCTGAACTTAGAAGAAAGACGTCAGTCATCAAAACCTTGCTGAAAATATCACTCAACAAATGTTTACAACTGAAAAAGCAAATGAACTTTACAGCCCTAAAAAACAACAAAAAAAGTCACATAAAACAAAAAAAACACATAAAACAACAAAAAAAAGTCACATACCTCCAACAGTCAGAACTTTTGATGATCAGTTCCTGTGCCTTTCATCACCCTTACAAACTGATGTTTATAGAGAAAATCCTTTCCTACTTTGCCTGAGGGATATAACGTTTGCAATGGCTGATGTCAAACAAAAATGCGGATGCATTAGAACATGATGTTTTAATAGGAAGGATCAAGCATTTTGCACTAATCAAACCCCTTTCTGAGTGCAAAGCAAAGTTTTGTAAAAAAATTTGTGTCTACGTAAAGTTACTTTTGCAATTACACTATAGAACTTAACTCTTTCATGAACTATTTAATGCCTCAAACTGGCAAAGTTGCAGAACAAGTAAAAGTCTTGACTGTGACACAGCACACCCAATTTAAGGTAGCTAAAGCCTTCAATTAAATAAATTTACTGCCATTTGTTTCTAATGAAAAGGGTTTTTTGGGGGTTTGTTTTTTTTTTAAACAGACCCAGAAGCTGCCACGATTTTTCCACGCAATGCTCCAGTTTGATGCAGGTGAAATGTTGCCATTGCTAATAGTTGTATTATACACCTTTCTTCTACACAGGGCAGAAAAATATTGCAGCTTGAGGCCCTTGATGCGCAGTTTGGTGTGACTGTCTCTTTTGCACGAGAGCATCGTTGAGCTGCCAGACAGCTCACAAATGAAAGCCAAGCAAGAGAAGAAAGGTGAAAGCAGACAGATGCAAAATTGTTGAGACAAGAATGATGGAGAACCTGAAAAATTAGAGCTGGTCTGACTCGCCCATGTCCTTAGCAGGGCTGGGGCACACCACTTAAGGACTTAACGGCATTACGACCTCATTAGCTCAATGACTCACTTTCAAACCTGTTCTTTGAAGGTGCTAAAATTAATTATAAGTATTTCTGGATGATTTGGTCCTGTATTACACTAGCACAATTATCAGGCCTGAGAAACAAAGATAATTTCATTTCCTTTAAAATACAGGCAGTTATGAATGCAATCTTTGCAAGAGTTTTGTGAACTATTATTGCATTTAATTGCCTTCTTTATTATGCACGAACAAGGACAACATACCTTATATAGAGAGCCAAGAATTTACTGTTAGCTTCATTCATGTTTTAACAGCCCAAGGATCATTGGCAACAATTATTAGCAACAATTATTCACCTAGTCAATAATTGGCAAAAAATATAGACCAACAATTATTGGTCTAATTGCAATCATATTAACACTTATAGCCCTAATTATATGAATATTACAGAAAAAATAAGAGTTACAAGTGGTCTACATAAACTTCACAACATATGTACGTGTTCTGCATCAATAAATTACACAATAGCCCCTCAGCCTCAATGAACATACGGTGCTAATATTTCTCAAAGGCTACATAGTTTGGCGTTTGGTTGGGGTTTGGGATTTTATTTTAATGCATTTCCTATTTGTTTATAGCTTAGCTGCACAAATACCACTAGGCAAAAGTTAAGCGAGTATTACACAATCACTGTCACAGCTAAAACAAGCTAAAATCTACTTGTAGTTAAGGCAAATCCTGTGCCCTACATTGGTGTATTAACACAAACCCTGTTTTTTACTAGCAAGTGCAAGGCTCTACCTACTGGCTGGAGCGTGCAAATACCCCAGCTGGGTGAACCATATAGACAGAGCAGGTGTTTCCAGTCTCCCTGCTGCAGATGCTGAGCTTCTTGCAGAGCCCTTGCACTTGGGTGAGCCAGCAAGAGCTGGCAGGCTGAGCCCTGCCTGCCACAGTGTCTCACTGACAGATGTCCCTGTCAGCCTGTGACCATAAAGCCATGCATTAAATCAGCAAAAGCCACAAAGAGGCTGAATTTATACAAACAAAAAGTATTTCAGTGAAAGGTCAGGGTGTCCTCAGCAAGAGAAAAGCAGGCTAAGCCAAGCCTGAGTAGCCGTCTCAAGTTCGGCTGAAAAGTTGGGAAGCAAAAGGCACAAGCAGCAATCCAAGACAGAAAAGTTGCGGAAAAGAAACACCTTCCCTGAAAGTTTGGGATTCCCAAGAAGCCAGGAGGTACAGCTAAAATGCAAAGGGGTGGGCAAGGCTTTCTTAATGCTCTGGTCACCCTGAGCTGTGCCACAAGTAGCCGTGCACGGAGGGACAGTCTAGGAGCTTGTGTAGCTAGAGGGGTTTAGAGGAGAGGCAGAAGGGATCTCAGGCAGCCTTGACAGCACTCCCAGGTGGGAGCAAGGGAGTCCAAACCTCCAGGACAAGCAGAAGAGATCATAGACCTGTAGGAACAGCAGTTGTCAGAGAAGCTCCTTACAGATGCCATGAAAGAAAAAAATAACAGATAGGATAGCTCAGATAATAAAAATCAGTGGTGCAGTATCCCCCTAAGGTCAAGTGCCTAGGTGTGTTTATTTTTTATAAAAATAAGAGAGATGTTCTCTCCTTTGATGACAAAGAAAACTGTAAAAAAAAGATATGATTAGGAAAGCCTCCTGCAGTCACAAAGCTACAAAAATACCCTGACTCCACCCTGCAAAACACAAATAGCCGCTGGTATGACTGCTAGTGCTATTAGAATATCCCCTCCACCTTCCAAGCCAAGAGTGAGAACTCTTCAAATACACAGGACATGTCCAAGGCGGACATGCACGGTCAGCTCTAGGGCCAGGGTGCTGTACAAGAGTTTAGGAAAGGGTGTGCAGACAAGACAGCGTGCCATTGCACCTCTCTTGGCCCAGCCTGATAGAGCCTAAACCAGGTGATGGGTTTCAATGAAGCAAGGCTGGTTGTGCATGGCGCGGTGGGATTTAGCTGAAAGAGGCGTAGCGCAGGATGGGTTCTCCCTAGGGACCACAGCCAGAAGCATCCCAGATAATCAGACCTCTACAAGATTTAGACAATTGTCCCCACAGAGTGGTTTTGGGGAATCAAAGAAGGGGAAGGACCTTTGTGGACCTTGGCCAAGAGATGGCTCTGTGGTTTGTGTACCCCCGAGCCTCCAGAGACCCTGCAGGGAAGCCCAGCTCCTGGCAGTGGTGCAGCTGCCAAAGTACTGCTTGTAATGAATGACAGCTTAACTGCCTGACAGAGGCAACCAGAGCCACCAGGGGATGGCTCCAGGCTTGGCAAGACGCTGTCCAGAGAGGGAAAGTTGTCCCAGAGACAGAGAGCAGTGCCATGGTTGGCATGTCCCTATTGAAGTCTTGAGCAATGTCACAGCCAGAAGATGACCTGACTAAAAGGCACCCTTCTAGCCCTGTTAGCTGTGAAGACTAGGCCACTTTTATTGCACACCTGCTCATAGCCACCACATTCCACCCAATGCCCACCAGGTCAGGAGCTAAGACATGAAGAGAGAGATATAAAACTGCAAGATATTCTCTAAGATCATTAACATTAGGAACAATTTTTTCCTCTCTTCTATTGTCAAGATGCTGAGTGCATTAATAGGCCTTTATTACCAGAGCCTGGAGCCTACACTAACACCCACACCTGGAGCCTCCACCCACACCTTCTGGCCAGGGGTCCCATTTAAGGTCAGGGTTAGAAATTCAATCCTTACTTGAGCTCTGATATGGATGTGCCTGTTCCCAGCCTTGTTCCTGAGTCGTTGCTTGTATTTCCTGGATTGACCTTGGTGCTGGTACATTATGTTGTCTTCACCTGATGATTATTGTACTGTTGGTGGGTCCCATCGCTCTAATTATCCTTCTCTGCTCTTCTGGTGCTATGGGACTGTTCCCTGTGGGTGAGGTCGTTGGTTTGCCTGTGTGGTGGCTGCCTTCAGCTCCTGTCTTTTCTTCCTTTACAGAACAGTTCTGTTGTTATACGCTATAGTCAAAAGCCTTCACTCATGAGCTGTGCTCCAAATGTCTGTGTGCACTGTTCAGACATTTGCATTCAAGCCACGTGGGGCTCATCCTGCACCTAGCACAACGTTCCTTTCCTTCCCAACCTCTTAACGCCACAGATTTACATCAATGTTGCAGCACGGCTTTGCATAAACACATTATGTTACAGGCTCCTGAGAAGACTTGAGGAAAGAGCAATGCAGCAGACTGCCCTCCTCCAAATACAGGGAGGGGAAATAAGCCAAGGCAGGATGCTTTCAAAAGCAGAGGGAGATGTAAGAGCAGAGGAATGCAGAGCTGCTCCACTACTTGGCCAAAGGCCTATTGTTTCTAGTAAGTGGGAACAAGGAAGATATATAGGGTTATATTAAAGGTCAATAGGAATGGGACTGAAGGATAAACAAGGAACTACAAAGCCAATTGAAGCTGAAGCAAATAGTAAATAGTAGGGTCGGAACTGAAGGAACAATGGCTACTTGAGAAGGACATACCTTGCTTGAAAGTGTGAAATACTAAGGCAGAGCAGGAAGACTAATCGGCACCTCTGACAAAGATCTGGGCACGAGGACTCAGTGGCTCCCTTCCGAGACATAGAAGGTGTTGCTGATATTTTGTCCACAGCAGATAAGATTTGTTCATTGTTGCTCCGATATCTCATGGGATCTCTCCTCTTGGCTTATGGTCTCTGTCCCTCTTGCAGCCTGCTCTGTTCAAAGCCTTTCTTTTCAGTTGCCAGCTCATCTGCTCAATTTTCTTCATGGTATGTGATTCAACATGATTCACCTCTTGACACTTCTTTTGTGGAAATATGACTCAAAACGTGCTTCCTCTTCCATCTAGGAGGCTTCCACACTCCCATAATGCGGGGGGGGGGGAGAGGGGGGGGATTTTGAAAGACCAAATAAATTGAATGACCTGAATATCTGCTAAGATCCAAAGGGTTTCTGCATTCAGCCTTAATCTGTGCCATGGTTTGGCTCAAAGGTAAGAGCTACCAAGATGGCCAGGGACCTAGAGCACATGATCAATAAGGAGAAGCCAAAAGAGTTGGGTTTGTGTTTTCTGAAGAAGAGAAGGCAAAGGATGATGAAATAGCAGCTTAGAATCACTTGAAAGTCAGCAGTAAAGATGACAGAGCCAAAAGCTTCTTGACAGGGGCAGGCTAGGTAACAAGGCAATCAATAAAGCCCTGCATCTTATATTGTTCTTCATGTCTCCAAATGTTCTTCTTGGACATCTTCCAGAGTCAAGGCCAATCATACCATCACAGATATCCAAAAATTCATCCATAATTTGTGCCTGTGAAAACAACTCGTCCATGGCATCGAAAGCATCTTTATCCGGCTGAATCTGAACTGGTGACTATGAGTTTGGCCCTGTAGGTCTCAGAAAGTCTGCTTTTCCCCAGGAGCGCACCAGTGAAAAACACTTCTTTAAGGGAAGACTTAGCCCTGAAAATAAGTGAACTGCAGGCTAACTGTGTACAGTTCTGGTCCCTGTTATACAAAAAAGATGTGGACAGGCTGGAGGGGTCCAGAGAAGGGCCACCAAGATGATCCAGGGTCTGGGCAGCCTGCCGTAAGAGGATAGGCTGAGACAGCTGGGCTTGTTCAGCCTTGAGAAAAGGAGGCTTCGAGGTGATCTCATCACTATGTACCAGTACTTAAAGGGGAGCTACAAAGAAGATGGAGACTCCCTTTTTACAAGGAGTCCCATGGTGAGGACAAGGGGTAACGGGTACAAGTTACTCCCAGGGAGATTCCGATTGGACACGAGAGGTAAATTTTTCACAATGAGAACAGTCCATCATTGGAAAAATCTCCCCAGGGAAGTGGCTGACTCTGCTACACTGAACATGTTTAAGACTCAGCTGGACATGGTGCTGGGCCATCTCGCCTAGATTGTGCTCTTGCCTAGAAATGTTGGACCAGACGATCCTTGAGGTCCCTTCCAACCTGGTATTCTATGATTCTAACTTAAAGTTTTTCTGAAAACAAACATTATTTTAATCACCAGTATTAAATACCAGAAACGTAGGTTCACCAGTGTTATTTATCCAAGCTGATGTTAAGCAGACTCCTTGCAAGCCATATCTCTCCAGAGGCCATGTTTATCTTCTGCTCCCTACTTCAACCTCTTACCTGCACATGCTGTGTCCTTGTCCTGGGACAATGTCTTGCATTGCACTCTTTCATCCTGAAGTTCTCGTTCTTGTAAGTGGTTTACAGTGACTTCACAAGTGTGGCCCCACCCAGTTCCTAAGAGACCCTTCCCCACCACCACTATATAGAGACTATTTCACTGTCCCCCAGTTCAGGAAGGAGTTAATCCACAGAGTCGCTAAGGTGGGAAGGAACCTCTTCTTCCTCTTCTAGTCCAGCCCCCTGCTCAAGCAGTGTCAGCTAGAGCAAGTTGTCAAGGACAATATCAAGTCAGGTTTTGGATCTCTCCAAGGACAGAGACTCTACAACCTCTGTGGGCAGCCTGTTCCTGTGTTTGACCACCCTCACAGTAAAAAAAGGTGTTTTGTTGTTTTCCATATGCTTCCCATTCCTAGACAGTATTTAAGAGTCAGAGGAGTAGGCAGACACAGAGATCACTCCTGCCTTCTCCAAGAAGTCTTCCTAGGGCACTGCCTGTTCATGAGCTAGTCCTGCCAGGAGAATGGCAGTTTTAGAAGTGCCAGAAACAGCTTTCTTTCTGCCAAAACAACAACAGAGGAGAAAAGATCCAGGGGTTATTTTCCCTTAATACATTGATGAACAGAAGAGCATGGGAGGAGGGAAGCAGCATAGGGAGATGCAAGGAACAGGAGGGACGGAGCCAACACTGGAGGGTGAATCCTTCAATTAAGGGGAGGAGTCAGGGTAAGGAATATTTGTCATCTACCTCCTGTCTTGGTCCTTACTGTCTTCTCTCCTGCCTCCCCAGCCAGCCGCTGACTCTTTGTCTCTCCTACAAGGACGATCTTCCTGCTCTACACTGCCGACCAGGCCTTCAGGAGCTGGATTGTATAAGGTCTCTGTTGCTACCATGGGACCACCAGGAAATCTTCTCCCACCCAGGGATGCCCGCAGTGGGAGCCTGGCTGCCTGCACTGGAACGAGGATGGAAACTCTGCTCTTCCTCTTGACATGTCTTTGGGGTAAGTTTTTTCCTTTGCTCCTGGAGAACAGGATTCTGGATACGATCTGATAAATGGGACTCATGATGGATTGACCCCTCTCGTATCCCCAGTCTTGGCAAGGAAATGGGTTTCGTGGCTGGAGTAAAGGACTGAAGATCCAGGAAGCTTGGGGTTTAACTCCTGGCACTGGAAAAAGGCTTGACATTTCTGAGACAAGAGAAGACAGTAGCAGAGATCATTTGGCTTCCAAAAGCCACCTAGAGATTTAAAGGCATTAACAATGCAAACATACAGAGACAAACCCTGGGAACAAACAACTGCAAGTATAAAGACAGAGCTTCCTTTGGTTGATTTGCGTAATCCAGAATGTAGTCCTCTTTTTTTCCTCCACCCTAGAGTAATCGTCTGTGTTGGAGCCAGGACCTAAGAGTGAATAAGCATAGCAGACCCCCATTGCCTCCCTGTCAGAGTCAGTGCTTAATGCAGCCGCATTTATATCTTGCAAATCAGCATAATCCAATAATTTAAACCAAAAAGTAGTAAAAGAATTGGATAAGGATTATCCTGAAACAGTGATGTTGGTTTTTAACAAAACCTGGTACAAGTTCAAGCTGTTTCAGGGGCCTGGATGAAGTAAAGGCTGTGCCAGCTCTGCCAATGATCAGGGAGGATGATCTGGGAATTTAAAGTTTGTTTGAAAAATAGCCATGCTTTCCCACAGCATAGAAGAGTAGACCTGGCAAGGCTTCAGTGGCAACCCTTGCTCTAAAGCCTCTGATATAAGTGTATAAAGGCCGTGGGGAGCAGCACCCAGGACCAAAGATGTGGACACAGTTTAAGCATCTGGCAGGGCCTTTCTGAATAAGGAGGGATCTTTGGCATCTTCTGCCAGGCTTAGATCCCAACAGTAGCCTGGATTTTCCTTATACCCATAAAGAGAAAGAGGCCCTTCTCTACCTCTTCCTCCCTTATGGATGGATGTTGATTGGAAATACCTTGTTTTCTGCATTGTATCGAAGTCCCGTTGTTTAGCACGGACAACACTGCAACTGTCAGCAGCTGGGAGGTGAATCCTACCCTATGGACGGTAGGCAGTTGCCTTAACGTAGGTGTCTAGAGCCATTTGAGTCGCCCTAGTTTCTCAATCCTGGACTCCAACCACTGCTCTGGAGGGTGAAGGTCTACAAATGGCACTAGAAACCTTCATTTAGGTGAGCAAACTGTGCTCCGCATGGCAACAGGTGAGCAAGCTCTGGATAGCAAAGTTCTGGCAAGCGTTTTGGACAAGGATGCAGATATCCTAATTTGTACCCAGAGAAGTGACCTGAAAGCTTCCTTTGATAACTTGCACAACACAAGGAGAGTGGCAGACCTCAGGAGTAATGTTCACGGTCTTGTGCATGGAGCAGGGAGATGCACAATGAGGGTGGGGAGGGATGATGTGAGACCCATGGTGCTACAGCAGCTCAGGTTGTGTGGAGGCACTTACTCTGTGACCTCCATCTTCTGAAGGACCATAATCTGAGGTTTTCCTCTCATCTTCCTGACTGTGTGCAGGGTACAGTCTAGGGTTTCTGTGGTGTGGAGCTGTCACAAACCATGTCAGAGGGTGTGTTGGGACTGTTCCATGGCTGGAAATGATTGGTTCTCATCCAAGGTTTTGAATATCTGGCATGTGTCTGGGAGGGACATATTAGTAGGAACCTCATGATCAGACTGTCCTAGATGACTAAGATCTTGCAGCTGCTTACAGAGATGCAGAGATGTGTTAGAAGTCCTAACGCCACCTGTGCAAGAAATTTACACCACTTACCCAGCAAGCTTTTCTTATAATGTTCCTGCTGGGAAAAAAAAATGGTGAGCATTTTGGCTGTCCTTCCCCAGACAGACCCAAAATGGCATTATTCCTGCAAGAGCAAGATATTACATTCTTCACTATCAGCCAAAACCTGGCTCACGCCCATTTTCTACCTTGGCTTGTTTTGGGATTCAGGTGCTGCCAACACAGCTCCCATCAGACTTGTGAGCGGCCCCAGCCGCTGCGCGGGGCGGCTGGAGGTGCTTTGGAAGCAGCAGTGGGGAACCGTGTGTGATGACAGCTGGGATCTGTCCGATGCCATGGTCGTATGCAGGCAGTTGGACTGTGGGGAAGCACTGTCAGCCCCTGGCTCAGCTCACTTTGGTCAAGGAACTGGTCATATCTGGCTGGATGACATGAACTGCACCGGTACAGAAGCTGACCTTTCTGCCTGCAGGACCAGACCCTGGGGAGAGCATAACTGCAATCATGGAGAAGATGCAGGCGTTGTCTGCTCAGGTAACTCATGTTTACACCCCTCCCCGTGTGACCCCAGGAGGTTGCGCTATGTAGAGGGAGGTTTTTAAGCCTGTTTGCAAAATTTTATTTCTCCATCAGTGCTACCCTTAGGGCTCAGGATGGGGATGGCTGCTTCAGGTACGGACCTGTACCATGCCAAGGACAAGGTTGTCCAGATCAGTTCTACCAGTTAAACAGTGGGGGGGGGTGGGGTGGGGGTGGTGGTGGTTGTGCTCATTCTGTTACTGAGGAAGAACAGAGATCATGGGTTTTTTTCCCTGATCCACATTATTCTTGCCTTTTATGCCATCACCACGAAGTTAATGGGTAAGGAGACTGAAGGGTCCCCACCTGGATGCACATACACATATTTCATGGCTGCAATATGGCAGGGAAGTTGAGCATTTACATGGCCTCTTTCCATTTGTATTTTGTGGCAATACTCTCTCCTGGTGGATGAGTTTCTTCTCCAGACTGGGACTGGGATGAGAAATTCAACTGTGGGTCACTTTGTGAGCCAGTCCTAACTTGGACATCACAGCACGATGCTAATGAATGCTGAGCTCCAGGAGCTGTGTGAAGAAGGCTTGAAGGTGTGCCCTACCCCTCTACATCATGGTTAACTGGGGAGTAAATTTTCATCAAGTGGGCCATGGACCCCGGGTGGTAGAAAGGGGATTGGGATGTTGACAGGATGCCCATTGCCCTCTTTCAGGTCAGTATTTCCCAAACACTGTTCCACTCAGCACTGAACAACAAACCAAATTTCCAAATGCACACCCCCCAGTGTGCATACAGTTGGATCTGGAATGGGATTCAGCTCCATGTTAAGACCCAGACAAATATATGTCTAAACGCAGGTGTCACCACTTGGGCTAGGTGTCTTGCTGTTGCAAGCAATGGAGTTCTAGGGTGGAGTCAGTTCCCTACACAGGGTTGCCAAGTGCAATGAGATATGCCCTGGGGCATTTGACCCAACCTGGTAGGTGAGATACAGGCCCTAAGGGAGACCCTACAGAGCAGGAGTCTGGGGGAACACCTATGGCATCACATGTGCTGCTGAATGTTTATTTGGGCAATTGAATGAAATGCCAGTATTTGGCCAACTGAGCAGCTCCACAGATGTTATTGACCAACTAAAATTTCAACACCCACCTCACATGAAGACACCAATGGGTCTACAAGACATGTGGGTGTCTTGATCTGTAGCCAGTCCCCACCCCTGGAGTAACATCGCGGGGGGAATTGCACAGTCCTGTTTCACAAGGGATCCTCAATCTATGCTACTTATCTGATTCTGAACTCTGAAATCACAGAGGAAGATACAGAACTTGATACTCATCAGCCTTCACCTTGTCAAGTCCTGGGCAGTGCTAGTGGAGATCTTTCCTTGCCTTTGATCTCTAGGCAATCTTTCCATGTGCAATCCCTGATCCTGTTTCTGTTGTTGTGTTTTTTTTCTTTTTTTAATGTAGAAATTAAAAAACCAGTTAAGCTACAACTAGTGAACGGTTCAAGTCGCTGTGCTGGGAGAGTGGAGGTGCTTTATGGCCAGCAATGGGGAACTGTCTGTGATGACAACTGGGATATAATTGATGCTGAAGTTGTATGCCGGCAGCTGGGCTGTGGGACTGCTCTATCTGCTCCTTCCTCAGCTTACTTTGGGGTAGGGCCTGACCCCATTTGGCTTGATGATGTGACCTGCAAAGGAACCGAAGCTGCCCTCTCCGAATGCAGTGCAAAACCTTGGGGAAGCCATAACTGTGTGCATGGAGAAGATGCTGGTGTTGTGTGCTCAGGTAAATCCCACTCTGCATGACACAAGTGGGTTTTGTGGGGTGTGGAGAGATGCTGGAGGTGCTGTAGGAGGCCCTGTTCCCTTTGGAGTAGTGCTGACCCCAACAACCAAGACAACTGTAAGATAAAAAGCGATTCATACTGTTAAGCCCTAAAGTGGTCTTGCTTCTTCTCCTTAATTAAAATCCACCACCACATGAGCCACTGGTAAAAGACAGTGGTGCTGCAGGAATTATTTGTAGGGCTCTCCACACTATAGCACGTGGCCAGTAGATGCCTTGGTAGAGCATCCTCTCTCACTGCAAGGAGCAGTGGCTTTGGCAGCCCCGCCATCCCACCCTCATGCCAGTAGACATAGTTCCTTCTGAAGTTCCCCAAAAACTCTTGCATTAAGTGAGGTTCTTCCCTTCACCTGCGTTGTCCCACCCAGCGTATTAGTAGCAGGTCCTCCCATGTAACTGGAGCCCCAAGGTTACACCTCCAAGTCTCCTTTTGTGATTCGCAGAGCCACCCACTCTCCTTCCCCAGTTCATCAGCTGTCTGGTCAAGCAAGAGGCAGCATATGTCACAGCTGGATTACCATTTGGCATTTGCTGGTGGGCCAGTTATGCATATGCTGATTGCTTGGACAACACTGGAAGGAGAAGAGTTGGTTTCCACCTGCCTTTCCTGTAACAAGGTGCTAATTAGTGCTTTTCCTCTGTAACCATATACAGAGTTTTGCAAAGTTTGTAGGGTCTTAATGTATTGAGAAATCTACATTTTGCTCATTGACTTGTGGGTTAACAATGCTTGTCGGCATTAACATGAGGCTGAGAGCGCATAGAGAGTGATTCTGGCACCTCTAGGTATCTAGCACCTTCTGGTGTGTGTTAAGGGACTTGGGACATCTATAAGGGGCTGGCAGCAAGGCACACAGCAGAATTGAAACCCTTTGCAATGACAGACAGAGGCTAGAGCATCTTAAAAGCACTGGACATCCATATTTAAACAAGACTGCAGCTTACCCTCTGCCATCCCCAGTATATTTTAGTTTGTAAAATCCATTGTTGAGCAGCTAATGCTGTGATGGTGAAGGAAGTGCTTGCGTTGCCTCTTTATGCGATGTTTTCCCATGCAAAACTGTGAGAGGTGCTATGTTCATTGCCAGGTGGAGGACAGATGCACCAGACTAAGGGTCTTTTCCAGCCTTAATGGTTCTATGATTCTATGACTCTGCACTAGATACTTTCTTGATTTTTTTTTCCCCCCCTTTTTTTTTTCCCTGTAGGCTTTGCAGAACCTGCCCCGCTTCGATTAGTGGATGGATTGACCCACTGCTCTGGGAGAGTTGAGGTGTTTTATGGCCAGCATTGGGGAACTGTGTGTGATGATGACTGGGACTTGATTGAGGCAGAAGTGGTGTGCAGGCAGCTGGGCTGTGGGAAGGCCTTGTTGGCTACCCATGGGGCTTACTTTGGGCAAGGATCTGGCCCCATTTGGCTTGATGATGTCAGCTGCACAGGAACAGAAGCTGCTGTCTCCCAATGCAGAGCCACTCCTTGGGGAAGCCATAACTGTGGGCACGGAGAAGATGCTGGCGTGGTTTGTACAGGTACACATCACTCACGGCATGTCATGGGGGAAGTTGTTTCTGAGCAATCCTTTCAGACAGATCCTGAGGCCCAGGTCCTTCAGCACAAATAGGTCTCCCAAAGAAAGTGACGCAGAGTGCTTAAAAGTGCTTTGGAAAAAGATGTGTCTAAACCTAGAGACACTTCTGACCTTTCTTTTATCATTTAAGTCTTTTTCATGGATTGCTTCTGGAGGCCAGTTTGCTACAGCAGACAGAGGAAACACTCATTCTGGGGTGTTTTCTCAGTTCAGCTACTCTTCAACACAATAATTTTGCACTTCTTATAGTGCAATGGTATATAGTGTAGCATGTGGAGTAGGAGGGATCTTCTTGCTGCTACTGCCCAATTCATCCACGGCTGACAGCTCTGGGTCTCAAATGCTACCATTCTTCTTTCTTTTGTTCCTCTCCCTTCACACAGATTCACAAAAATACATCCGTCAGGGATGCCTGTAGGTCTTCCAGTCCACTGCTCTGTCCAGCCAGTCCTGAGCAGTTCCCATCAGCAGTTGTGTAGTCTGAGGAGGAGATATATATCTCAGACCGTAGAAGTGAAAAATGCAGATGTTAAATCTAACAGTGTGGGCTGACTTCACATCTGTGAAGGAAATAGGCACCTCCAGAGAGATTTGTCTGGTTTGTCTCACGCTCCTCAGCACCAGATACCTGATGCTCACCAACACCAGAGCTAGAGAACTTCAGCATCTGATATTAGCCGTCCGCAATCAGCTCTTTCTGCTTTACCAAAATTCTGATCCCAGATGCTAAGACTCCTTAACACAGCCTAGACCATAAGGCAACCCCATGTTCCTGGACCAGTGTTAGTCCACAGGTCCCTGTCCCTTCCCAGCTTAGCTGGCCAGCCCAGTGGTACTGCCCCTAGTCTGGTCCACCACAATAAGAGGCTGCAGGCATAACTGTCATCTTCTGGTGAGATAAAGGTTCCAACAGAGCTGGCTGATTTTAGCAGGGACTAGTCAACAAGAGAGGTCAGCTGGAGACCACTGCTCTAAGGGACTGAAATTGCTGCAAGGGTCTGCTGAGCTGATATGAAAAAATGAGCAATGTCTGTCCATGCCAGACTGATGCAAGGCTCTACCCTGTCAGCACAGATCAAAATACAACAGAGAATTGAGGTCTTCATTATTTCTCAACACAGGATTTGCTGAGCTGCTTCCAGTCCGGCTGGTGAACGGTTCGAGCAACTGCTCTGGAAGAGTCGAGGTGTTTCATGAGCAGCAGTGGGGGACCGTCTGTGATGACAGCTGGGATTTGACAGATGCCCAAGTGGTGTGCAGGCAGCTGGGCTGTGGAACAGCAGTCTCAGTCCCTGGCTCCGCTCAGTTTGGACAAGGAACTGGCCAAATTTGGCTGGATGATGTGAACTGTGCAGGGGCTGAAACCATCCTCACTGAGTGCCGGGCCAGGCCTTGGGGAGACCACAACTGTAACCACGGAGAAGATGCTGGTGTGGTCTGCTCAGGTACCACTAATGCATGTCATGAAATGTGGGGTTCCTGTATTTGTAGGAAGGGTGCCAGTGGCCCTGGACCTCTCCTGAGAACTAGGGTGCTGCTGAATTTTGTTGGCCAGTCCTGATGGCCAGGCTTGTAGATGCTCATGAGGGGGGACTCAGCACCCTCAAATGCACTGTGCCATTTTACACATCATGGACCCAAGCCCTGTTGGCTTCCAGATCCCTGCAAGGAGGGTTTTTTGCCCTCTCCACAGGGGTCTGAGGCGTGCAAAGCTCCTTGAACACTTTGCAATTGTGTTTTGGTCCAGGTGTTGAGGAACCAGCTCCCATCCGGCTCGTGAATGGTCCGAATCATTGCACTGGGAGAGTCGAGGTGTTTCATGAGCAGCAGTGGGGAACCGTGTGTGATGATGGCTGGGATACAGCTGAAGCCAGTGTTGTGTGCAGGCAGCTGGGCTGTGGGGCAGCACTGTCAGCCCCTGGTTCAGCTCATTTTGGGCAAGGGCCTGACCCCATATGGCTGGACAATGTGAATTGCTCAGGGAACGAAGCTGCCCTCTCTGAGTGTAGGGCCCAGTCTTGGGGGTCCCATAACTGCAAGCATGGAGAAGATGCTGGTGTGGTGTGCTCAGGTAACCCATGTTTGTGTCCATCTGTATGATGGGGAATGTTTTCTATTTCCAAGAGGGGTATTCATGTATCACCTCAGCAGCAGGATCTGTCTTGAAGTGTCCTGAATCTGGATCGTGAACTCTCTTTCATCACAGTAGGGACCTGTTACAAATTCCTCTCTTTTTCTTGGTGTGTGTGTAGCTGTTTCTGTAAATAGAAGCTGTGTGCTTTCCTTGGCTTGGATTTCTAACTTATATTCTGCAGAATACGGTATGCTGTCCGCTGTCCACTGTCCACTTATCTCTGAATACAAGAACTAGGGAAGATATCCCCAAATTAAGCAACTGGATAAATGCATCCTGGATGTCGTTAGGCTCACATACATTTTATCTTATTTGTAATCACGCAAATGGCAACTTAATGTATATCCCTGCCCTTGTTTTTTTCTTCAGATATACCAAGAATAGCTCCGCTGCGGTTAATGAATGGACCAAATCGTTGCAGTGGGAGAGTTGAAGTCTTTTATGGCCAGCAGTGGGGAACAGTATGTGATGACAGCTGGGATATAAGCGATGCTGAAGTTGTTTGCCGACAGCTGGGCTGTGGAAGAGCACTATCCACTCAGGTCTCTGCTTATTTTGGAGAAGGATCTGGCCCGATCTGGTTGGATGACGTGAACTGCACAGGGACTGAAACTGCTCTCTCCAAATGTGAGACCACTCTATGGGGAGTCAATAACTGTAGGCATGGAGAAGATGCTGGGGTTGTGTGCTCGGGTAAGTCTTATCTGTGTCACCAGATGCTTGAGTTTTGGGGTATGTGGAGGGATGTTTGAAATGCCATAGGGTACCCTCTTCCCGTCTTACAGCTCTAAACCCATAGAACTGTGCAAAGAAAGTGCTTCAAACAGGGACGTGGGTAAATCATCTGTGTTCCCCTCTCCTTCCCATTCAAAAGCTAATCATGACACTGTGATGCTGCAGTTCAGCCTGCTGCTGGCTGTGTAGAAGAATTTAAATTTGGGACTGTTTCCCATGTGAGTTACCTGTAAACCTGGTGGCATTGCAGGACTGGTGTGATTCACACTGTTACAGAGGGTGTAGAGTCACTTGGACTCTTCTACTGCCACCAGTGACAACCCCAATGAACATATCACACTTGAAAACTCAAGATACACTCTCCATTTTTCTCTCTCTTTTCTCTTCTAGACAAGAATACTAAAAAAACTTGCAGAAACCCACTTAATCTACCTCTCCTCCTCCCTCACTTGGTAGAACCATCTTCAGGAGACCTTTTTTCATCAACGTTTTTTCAGTGTCTTTTCTCTGAAACCTCCGCAGTTGAGACAAATTTCCTCAGTGTAGCAGCACTGCACTTTGTTGCCACTAGAAGGAAACCCTGAGCTCACTATCATTGCCTGGAATTTATTCTACAACCTCTTGTCTCTTTGCAGTGCACATTACTACCATTTATTCTTTGCATCTACCCTACTGTTATGTCCCTTTCCCATTTCCTCAGCCTCTTCTCATTTCCCTCTTGAGACACATTTTTAAGCTGCTTCTCATTTCTGTCATTCTTCTCTGGTTTCTCCTTAACTGTTGGGCATATTTCTTTTAGCCTGTTATGCCAGCTGAGGTTTTGCCAGTGCTGAGTAGCTCTGAAGGCTTGGTTTGCATAACTTGTAGTCAGCACTCCCGTTTATACATATCTGTGCCTTTCTCAGAACAGCATGACATTGTAGAATGTCACTCTCAATCCTTTATATCCCCTAAATCTCTCTGTGAAGGCTTGTCACTTAATTTATTCTTCTTCATCCTCTATATGATCATTTTACCTCTGTTGTGGATGAGTGGAATGCAACTCACTCAAAAGAGAGAAGCAGCGATATGTTTTATTGAGGTAAAATAATAATTTGACAGAGTTCAATAAGTCTGATGAACCGTAACAAAGTTTAACAGTGATTTGACAAGGTTCAATGAGTTTGATGGCAAGGTTCACCTTATTAATTACTACATGGAAGAAACATACAAAGGAAAATTGAGTTAGAATCAAGTTAGACTGATTCACACAGAGACTGGAGACACAAAGAGTAAGGAGGACCCTCTCATTGAGTCATGAGGTTCAGAGTGGACCCCCTTCCTTTCTAAACTCTTTATGGAGCCTAGGTGCAGCTGGATCCAATCTTAGTTTCAGACTTAGTCAATGGTTTCTGTCTAATGAAAGAGATGCAACGAGTAAGGAGGACCCTCCCATTGAGTCACGATGTTCAGAGTGGACCCCTTGCTTCTAAACTCTTTCTGGAGCCTAGGTGAGGCTGGGTCCAATCTTTGTCTCAGACTTGGGCAACGGTTTATGTCTAATGGAATTATCCGTGCAATGTTTATGATACTATTTAGTAGCTACATGGATTAGTAATGTTTCATTAGTATTTATTCAGCATCCTATCAGTCACTTACCAAGGATCTGTCGCAGGTAAGAGATCTCTCTGCCATGGGTAAGGAAGGATCTCTTAATCTCAGGTAAGGAATCTTTAACATTGAGAAGCATCTCTGCTCAAGGGGAGAATCACATGGCATGCAGTCCAGCTGCAATTCAGGCTCAAATTGAGCCCATCCTGATGGTAATATTTATAGAGTGAACTAGCTGGCTGCTAGTCAGTAGTACAGACAAGACAGATGTCTTTGTTTTAGCTCTGGCATCCTGTTCTGTTCTTTGGTTATCTTGCATTTTTGGGTTTCAAAACCACCTTTTAAAATATTTTTTCAAGGTACCTTCACTTCCTTGTATGTCAGCCAGGGCCTTTCGAGCTCACAAGTTCACCGCAAGGACATGAGGCCTGTTGCTCCTTAGTAAGCCTCAACCAAAGTACGGCTAGGAGTCAAGTGTATACACCACGATCTCCCAGAAGTGGTGAACTTTTGCCTTGCCCTTGCAGGAGACAAACTGCTTTCCTTGGGTTGCTTCCCCACATCTTGAAAACACCCTGTGGATTCACTGACTAAACACAGACGCCTGTCTCTGAATTAAATTAAACATTCTGCTGTCCCTTTGCAGCCAGTGAGGACTGAGTCAGTGCAGTCAATGGCAGGATTTGGCCCATCCTGATGCAGATGCCCAAAGCAGATTCAAGAAGTTGCAACCCAACAGTGCTCATTTCCTTCATTTGACTATAAAGGGTACCGAGGGTCCTCAGCAGAGTTGTAAAAGTGAGGATCAGTTGCCTAAACATAGGTGTCTAGTGCCATCTGAGATGTCCCACCCAGTCTCTAATTGCAGAGCCAGAAGGGTGCCAATCTCCCTTGAGTCCCGCATCAAGTCTGCTAACTCCATTGCGTTGTGCTGTTTGGGCACAGGTATCTTTCTTGTCAAAGACAGAGGGGGAAAGAAGTCCTTGGTTTTGGACAGCACCTTTCCTTGACTTTTGGGAAAACAGCTGCACTGAACTTTCTTTCTCCATGCTGCTTGTTCCTGTAGATCGTACTAAGCTAACGGATACACGCTGCGTTTACTGACATGGCTAGCAGGACCGTGTTTACCAGAATAAAACTTACCTGGTCTTACCTTTTTGGTTCAGGTGTTCCAGAACCAGCACCGATCCGAGTAGTGAACAGTTCGAATTTCTGCTCTGGAAGAGTCGAGGTGTTTCATGAGCAGCAGTGGGGGACCGTCTGTGACGACAGCTGGGATTTGACAGATGCCCAAGTGGTGTGCAGGCAGCTGGGCTGTGGAACAGCAGTCTCAGTCCCTGGCTCCGCTCAGTTTGGACAAGGAACTGGCCAAATTTGGCTGGATGATGTGAACTGTGCAGGGGCTGAAGCTGCCCTCTCTGATTGCCAGGCACGGTCTTGGGGAGACCACAACTGTAACCACGGAGAAGATGCTGGTGTGGTCTGCTCAGGTACTGTTATGCCATGTAATGTGGGGTGCAATGGGGGCTATGTTTCAGGAAGAGTTGGCTGTGGCCCTGGGGGACATATTTTACCATGATGTTGCTTTGAGGTGAGATACAGGAGTGAATCCAGTTGTATTTTAGATTTCTTAGGGGATCCAAGACACCTGCACTGTGCTGGGGAATATGAGGGAGGACCTGGTGCTCCTCTGGAGCAGCAGCTGGAAACCAGGCAGAATAAATTGGCTCCCAAAATGGGCATGTGTATTTAGGTAGCTAAAATCCCATCTGCAGTATGGGCCAAGACAGGCCCAGGTGCTGTGGGGTGTCATCAATGGGTGATGTGCGGGAAGGTTGTGTTAAGTAACGAGGTAAAGGGCATTCTCCACTCTAAATCACAGCAGCACAGCATCGTGACAGAGAAACCTGTGCCACAGTGGCTGGGTAATATTCCTGGGAAGGTGATTTGGGGAGGAAAACCAAGGGGGACAGGCTGCCCTGGCCATCCTTGACCTCTGCAGAAAATGGGAGTGTTGTGTAGCCAGTGATGGCACTGGCAGCATCTGCAGCTTACCATGAGGCCCTGAGCCAAGAGTTCAGCTCCTTGTAGCTCTCTCCAGTAGTAATCTGCTGCAGGTACATCTACATAGCAAAGTTCACATGCTCTGGTGATCAACATCCATGTCCACAAGGGGTTTTTGGCACAAGGCCCCCGTGAGGAGGGGTTTTTGACCCCTCCACAGATGTCTGAGGCGTGCAAAGCTCCTTGAACACTTTGCAATTGTGTTTTGGTCCAGGTGTTGAGGAACCAGCTCCCATCCGGCTCGTGAATGGTCCGAATCATTGCACTGGGAGAGTCGAGGTGTTTCATGAGCAGCAGTGGGGAACCGTGTGTGATGATGGCTGGGATACAGCTGAAGCCAGCGTTGTGTGCAGGCAGCTGGGCTGTGGGGCAGCACTGTCAGCCCCTGGTTCAGCTCATTTTGGGCAAGGGCCTGACCCCATATGGCTGGACAATGTGAATTGCTCAGGGAACGAAGCTGCCCTCTCTGAGTGTAGGGCCCAGTCTTGGGGGTCCCATAACTGCAAGCATGGAGAAGATGCTGGTGTGGTGTGCTCAGGTAACGCTTCTCTGTGTCTCAGTCTCAATGGTGTTGGGAAACATGGAGGAAAGATTTTCACCTTTGGTGGAAGGTCTTCTCTGAGCTCATGCTGCTCCTAGTGTGTGCTATTAACAATAAGCCCATTCTTGTGTAATTTATGCAATGCTCATGGTCTTGGCCATGGCCAGCAGTCACCAGAGTCTGATCCAGAATTACGGAATTACCATCAGCAAGCCCCAGACTGATAGCTGTATCAAGGTTTGTATCTCAGCTCCTGAACGCTCCAAGACTTTTCCAGGGCTGGACAGGTCCCAGAAACATCCCATTCCTTCTGAGGTTCAGGCTTGTGGTGTCATATAGACAGAGTCACCTCCCAGACTACACTTTTACATGAAGATCACATGTAAACCTAAGCAGTGTTGTCAGCAAGTCTTGGTCTCTGGCTGATTGCGAAGTCTGTTTCACGCTATCATGAGAAGCAATAAAATGTCCCATTTCAGGATTCATAGAGAACTGTAGAAACCTGAAACCACTGAACATCTCTTTACAGCACTTGTATCTAAGTGCTTTTTCAGTTTTCTCTCCAGTGTCTCTTGCAATCTGCAGTCCTGAAGAAAACTCCTGCTTTGTCAAAGCAATTGGGAGGCTCATGGGATAATTCAGTTTGAAGGGACCACAGGAGGTCTCTACACCAGCCTCCTGCTCAAAGTGAGGTCATCTATGAGGTCAGACCAGCAGGTCTTTATCCAGGCTCGAAAACCTAGTCTAATAGTCTTTCAGGGCAATCCTAAACAATCCCAATATTTTCCTTAAAAGCAGGCATTCTGTTTTCTCAACGTGTAGCCATTCTTTCCTATGGTTTTAGAATATCAGAGTGAGAAGCTAGCAGAGCTTTCCTGGAGTCCCTCCTTCCTACCATGAAGAGCTTTGAGAAAATTCAGGAGAACTCAATGCTCTTTCAAGAGGAGTGATCTCCCCTACCATGAACGTAGCAAAGTACACGCCTGCTGCTGAGCTGGTTCAAATGCTGTCAACCAGTGCTGGGTTCTCACCTATGGACAGGACAGACCTGTTGTTAAAAATCTAATTTTAACCTCCCGTTTTGACTAATTTTATTTGGCATGCTGCTTCAGGGTGGGAAAGGGTTGGCTGATGCTTTTTGAGAACATTTATTGTCCAATTCAGCTGGTTTTACCATGAGAGTTTTCAAGGAAGTGTGTCTATTAATATACATTACCATAATCTGTTTCTCCTAGCAAATTATCTAGAACACATATGGTGAATATTGCAGTAACGGGAGTAAAATGTGTAAGGCCAAAAGAAAGTTTCAGCAATAAGGGCATTGGCCAGTCTGTTCACTGCTGGACATTACGAAGCTTCACATAAGTGAACCAGTTTATTTGGGCATGCATCAGGTTCCTGGACATAGGTACCCAACGCTATATAAGACACCTAACAGTATGCAGACATCTCCATGGGGCTGGCTGATACGACCCTGGAGCTATGAGACCCACCCCCTTCCGACATGACAGCTGGAGGATGGCAAGAATGCCCCAGCACATCTCAAATGAGAAGAGACACCTAATTGGAGGCTCCTGAATTGCTCCCTTTGTACAGGTTTTGTCTGTAGATAACATTAGATTTTTATTTCAGAGCTCAGCCCAACAGATTGCTATTTATACAGAGCAGGCACAGGGTCCCATGGCACCGTAGCGTCAGCAGTGATTCAAGCAAACCATCTGAAACATGTCTGCTGGGAAGGGATGCATTAGCATGTCTTACTGGCTGGGAGACTGAAATACAACTCCCAGTCCTAACTGGGACATTTCTGCCAGTCTGTGGGCAGTGCAGAGCCACATAGACTTTGGGGTAACCCTCAGTGGACACCCAAAACGTCCTCTTTAGCCATCCGTTGTTCATCCATGGGACACCCTGCTTGGCACTCATCCCTTACAATGTGTCAGCAGGGTTCAGGTGCAGTGTGTTTGTGTGCATTTACTTTTTTCGGTTGCTTTTTGTGCAGGTACTCCAGAAGTTCCTCCTCTCCGGCTGGTGAACGGCCCCACTCGTTGTGCCGGGAGAGTTGAGGTGCTTCATAGCCAGCAGTGGGGGACGATCTGCGATGACAGCTGGGACTTGAGTGATGCTGCAGTGGTGTGCCAGCAGCTGGGCTGTGGCACGGCCATGTCTGCCCCAGGTTCAGCTTATTTTGGGCAAGGTTTTGGCCGTATCTGGTTGGATGATGTGAAATGCTCTGGTAGAGAATCAGCCCTCTCCAAGTGTGTGGCAAGGCCTTGGGGAGTCCATAACTGTAATCACGGAGAAGATGCGGGCATTGTATGCTCAGGTAACCTTCATCCATGTCCCATCCTACTAGGCATTAGTCAATACTAAGCTTCTAGGCTGGATCTTGGGCCTGGTGGCTGTTTATCCTTTCCCAGTCTAACCCTCTTGTCTTTTAGACAAGTACCACAGGGTGACGTTGGAGGCGTGGAGTTGAAGCTTGGTGTTTTGAGGGATGATTCCCATCTCTCGATGTGGCAGCTCATTTTTGCTATTTGCCTTTTTTAAATATCACTAAATACATGCATGCTAGTAACTGTCAGTGGCTTGTCAGGCTTAATCGAGCTGCTTTTACAGGTCTGGATTGCATACATTTCCTTCCAGGTGGGATCTAAACCTCACAAACATTCCAGAGTGGAGAAGAGAGATGATATTGCCAGACAACCTGAGTATGACGTTCATTTAACCCAAACAAAAGTGATTTCTGAAGTCCAAAGAGCATGCAGTACAGAAGCAAACAACTGAGACTCAGACCTATCGCATTCAAATGCAAGCACCCAGCTGACGTGCCCAAATCAGGGGCATCTTTGCCCTGGGAACCTCTTCAGTTAATGAAGACAGAGAGGCACTTGCATGGGGCAAGACAGCCCAGCTACCCTCTGAATCACCTCAGACAACTCTCACTCCCCTGGCTGTAGAAGGAGCTTTGGGTGATGTTGTGTCTAATTTGGGTACCTCTGTGCATGCCTGCACGTGGTCCCACTGGCCACAATTCCTGCCACAAGAGAAGTTTCCAGCCATCTTCTCTCAGGGGTGGAGGGAATATTTGGAGAACACTGTTGGGCACTTGAAGTCAACTTGAATCCTTGCAACATGTCACATTAGCATGCCTTCCCTGCCCAATAGGTTATACAGTTCCCATGCCAGTTCATCCTCTCCTGCTAATATTGCCTCTAATCCATAAAAGTTGTCTTGTGCTGATGGTAGGGATACAGTATATAAACAGTTGGCTCTTGCTGTATGCACTTGGACAGCCCTGGGGAGCCAGCACCCTTCCCCCAGAAGTGTTCAGTTACTGCAGTGAAGTCCTCACCTAGCTTGCCCTCTCATAAGTAAGAAAGACAGGCTGAACCTCGTGGCCCTCTGAGACACTCCCTCCAAGCCTTAAACCATTTCTGTGCCTCTTCTCACCTCCTGTTTTAAAAAAAAATGCAGATGTGTACCTGAACTTCCTGTTCCTGTGAGTCTGTGATGCTCTGTGTTGTGGTCAGGTCACTACCAGCTTCATCTCATTTCTGCCCCCCCAGAGCCACACTGAACTAGGGCACCTCCCAAACGCATGATGATCTGAGCTGCTTTAGACCTGCTTTGGAATGGGGTAAACTGGTCTGGGGGGAGGTGGGGGAGAGGACCCAGACATCTGTCCTTCCTGTAAAACTAGCTTGAGTTGGCCAACAAACACGGAGACACCCAATATCAATATTGAGCTAAAGACCTTTGCTCTTTGCTTCGTTGGCATTAAAGTATTCATGTTGTGGCGAGAGGCACAAAGCACATTGCTTTTTGGAAAGCAACAAATCACAAAAAAATTCTGTTGGAGGCTGTCTTGATTGGACATCCCTGAAATGGGAAATTATGCACTTAGAAAGTGCCAGCTTCGGTCTGTGGGAAAAGTGAAGGAGGAACAGGAGTGAATTGTTCCCTATGGGGAGCAGTTCCCCAGTTCCCCCCTTAAGGAGTGACAGACAAACCTTCAGAGGTAAGCTTGTGTTGTGCAATGTTCAATACCCTTCCCAAGGCTCTTATGGCTGCCCTTGTTACTCGTCTGAATGGTAGCAGAGGCAAATGTTTCTCTGCAGACCTGAGAAATGGTATGCTGTCATACCATTGGTATAAATATTCATCATATTGGACCAACAGGTCCTTGCCAGATAGGTGCTCAGGCAACAGAGGTCCACAAGCAATTTATGAGACAGCTGAACAGATGTTCAGTTTTAGGGGAACTTTATTGATACTTTGTGATGTTTGCTTTTCAGTAGGAATAATGTGTTAAGCTGGGTTTTCCATCAGTGCAATTATAACCAAGTTTGTAGATCCTTCAAAGGATGAGAGAGAACGGTTTTGCCAAATCCTGGATCCCGTTATGGCACACTGATGGTTCTGCAACATCCCTGCCCTTCGCCTTCTCAGCTGAATCTTGCTGGCCCATCTTCCTGTGGCAAGATGAGCATGGTCCAGTGGGGCACTCACGGTGCTTCTGGCTCCTCCAGGTTCTTGTTAACTGCAGAGAAAGGGAGGAAGGTAAAGCAAAATCTGCTCCCAGGAACTGTCTGACACCAGAATTGCCTGCTAGAAGTGACAAGGACTCTGCTCCTGAAGAAGGTCTGCAGGTTGGGTTATACCCATATATTTGAGGCTGTTGGGAGCCCAACACCTGAGCTTTGAACAGGGCCCTGTGGGAGCCAGGACAGGACTGCATGAAGCGCAGACTCTGACCCTGATGCACAACGCACTGCTTGATCCAGAGGACTGCAGCACATGGTCTTGACAGCACCCTGTGCAGCACCCAGGTGAAATCCAAGCTCCTACAGCCCTGCTCCTCCGTAATGAAACCAGCCAAAGACTCCCAAGGATTCCTCCCTTCACCCATGCAGGGCCTGTCTAAGCTTCTCTCCCAAGAAATAGGGCAAGAGAAGTCAGGAACTCAGCTCCCAAGAGCTTCAGAGAGTCCAACTCAAACATTTACTTAGTATTGATGATGTGCTGATACAGAGGCATCTTGCCCCAGACACTGTTGCCCCCACAGGTGCTTGTTGTTACCTTCTGCCCCAGAAACTGCCCTACCTTCCCTCTTTCTGCCCTTTGGGAGCCTTGCCCTATACAAAACCCCCTTGTCAGCATCCCCCTAGCAGGATCCATCCCATAGTCTGACTGTCACTGGTGTGTTTGCCTCTAGTCTGCTGATGCTCCTCTCCCACCAGCTGGTCCCACCACATCCATCCTAAACAGATGCTCTATATTCCTTACAGCTCCCTGCTGTATCCATTTCCCTGCCTCCACCAGCATTATCCTGAGCTGGGGGGAGCCTTCCTGCCCTGTGATTTCCCCTCTGTACCCTGCAGTCCAGCCTGCTGGCTCTGCTAGAAGTGTTTGACCCTGTCCCCACATCACTTCAGATGCCACGGTGATGGGTAGTTACCTGCACAAACAACATCAGCGTCCTCTCCGTGATAGCAGTTGTGTTCACCCCATGGCCTGGCCTGACAGTCAAAGATGCTCTCTTCCGTCCCATTGCATTCGACATCGTCCAGCCAGATGACGTCTGGCCCTCGCCCATAGCGGGCACCTCCCAGAGCCGACAGTGGTGACCCGCAGCCCACCTGCTTGCACACCACCTTGGCGTCCTTCATGTCCCAGTGGTCGTCACACACACTGCCCCACCGGTTCTCATGGAGCACCTCGACTCTCCCAGCACACTTGTTCGGGCCATCCACGAGCCGGACTGGCCCCTCCTCAGGAATGTCCACCTCTGCACCAATGCCCAGAAAATAAATGTTAAGGGAGCGTCCTACGCACCCCACCACCTGTGGAAATCTTGCCTGCTCGGCAGAGGCTCGGGTGTCTCTGAGCACACTGGCAATATGGCAAGGGCTGGGCTTCTCTGGGGTTGGAAGGAAGACAGGGAGAGGGGCTGTGGAAAAAGAGCAGGAGAAAGCTTTCCTGGTCTTCATGGATGGCTGCACGCTCTACTGTGTGTCTGCTTCAAGGAGTCTGCTGATGCTAATCACTCTGCAGCCCAGAGGTGGGAAAGGTACCAGAGCAGTCTCAGTTAGGAGAGGATTTAATGCTGCCCCTGGCTCAGCTACATCTATGTGTCCCCCCTGGGTCATTGGGCAAGCACTGCACCCAATGATGGGATGAGTTAATCAGCTGCATTTGTCTCTTGTTCCCACCAGCAGACATCCACAGAGCTCCACTGGGGCTCGGGACCAGCCCTGAATCAGGCAGGGGTCATATGTGCGGTGGGATCTGCCCATCCTACTGCCAGTACATGCAGGATGGGAGATGGAGGGGGTTACCTGAGCACTCCACGCTGGCATCTTCCACGTGGTTGCAGATGTTGTCTCCCCACGGCTTTGCCTCACATTCGGTGAGGGATGCTTCTGTTCCTGTGCAGTTCACATCGCTCAGCCAGATCTGGCCCTTCCCTTCCCCGTATTTTGACGCTGGAAGGGCTGATAGCGCCGTCCCACAGCCCAGCTGACGGCACACAACCTTTGCCTCCCGTAAATCCCACTGGTCATCACAGACGGTCCCCCAGACGTCGTTGTGAAGCACCTCGACTCTCCCAGAGCAGCGGTTGGGGCCACCCACCAGGCGAACTGTAGTGGAGACGGTGATCCCCGAGTCTGCAGACACATCCAGAGAGCGCGTGCTCAGACCGTGCATTGGTGTTTGTCCCCCCTCTTCCCCAAGCCTCTTCCCTCTTCCCTGCCCTGCCCACAGCAGCCTCTCCTCCATAGCTTTCTCCGCATACGACATGCAACTGTCCAAGCAAGAAGGACAATGCAGTCTTTTAACCTCAAGCCTGAGCTGAAGAAAAATGACCACAGAGCACCTCAGTGAGCAGAGAGGAGAGAACCTCCCAGACTGAAGCCCTCTTTCATCACATAAGGACCCCAGGCCACCAGCAGGACTCTTAAGTTAGCACCAACTCAGTAGGGGAGTGCTCTGTAGGAAGGCCTTGTTCCTGTCCAAGGTTGTGCCCACGTTGACTGTGAGGACATCCTAACACATGGCTGGCAAAAGTGGGAGAATGGAAGGATTACCTGAACAAACTGCGCTGGCATCTTCCCCATGGTAACAATTGTGCTCCCCCCATGGCCTTGCTGGGCACTCAGAGAGAGCAGCTTCCACCCCTGTGCAGTTCACATCATCCAGCCAGATGGTGTCAAATCCTCGTCCAAACTTGGCTCCAGTGGGGGCCAGCACTGCATCCCCACAGCCCAGTTGCTTGCACACAACTTGGGCATCATTTAGATCCCAGTCGTCATGGCACACGCTGCCCCACTGTTCTTCATGAAGTACCTCAACCCTCCCAGCACATCGGTTCGGGCCTCCCACCAGCCGGATTGGCCCGGGCTCAGGTATTTCTGTTCCTGCAAAAATCAAATGAGGGAGAAGTTTTGGGACAAGTCTCTGTGCCCCTGGTCACCTGGAGAAAGCAGAATCTCCCATGATGCACCAAAACTGTCTCTGCTCATCCCAAATGCCTGTCAAAGGCTCCCTTCCTAACTTCTGGCTTGGGAAGAAAAGTTAAAGGGAAAATAATATCAGCATGGAGGCCGTCAGGGGAGGGAGGGGACTATCTATGTCCTCTCCCAGCTCTGCAGGTTGTTCCAGGTCCAGGAGTTGTGATGCAACTTCTCTGGGTCAAATGGGGTAGGAAGTTGGAGCTGATCAAAGTCATTCTGGATGGGTCAGAAATTGCACCCTGGCTTATTTGAGGCAGAAGGGCCAATGTGGCACAAAGCAGAAAACACCTGGGAGTTACCTGAGCACTCCACGCTGGCATCTTCCACGTGGTTGCAGATGTTGTCTCCCCACGGCTTCGCCTCGCATTCGGCAAGGGACGCTTCTGTCCCTTTGCAGTTTACATTGCTCAGCCAGATTTGGCCTTTTCCTTCCCCGTATTTAGACTCCCGAGGGGCCGATACCGCTGTCCCACAGCCCAGCTGACGGCACACAACCTTTGCCTCCCGTAAATCCCACTGGTCATCACAGACGGTCCCCCAGACGTCGTTGTGAAGCACCTCAACTCTCCCAGAGCACTGATTGGCACCATCCACCAGGCGGATCTCAAGTCTGGTTGTGTCTACATCTTCTGGAGAGAGCAGACACCCCAGGGTGAAGATAGGGAATGAGAAAGAGGGCTCTTCCTCCCCAGTGAGGCTGTCGCTATTGCCAAACCAGGAGGAAGAAAAGCGCAGGGTATTCTAGCATTCCAAATCCTTGGTGGTTGGGAACCGGGTTTTGAGCTGGGAATGGCCAAAAGCTGTAGGTGTTTGTGGGACTGTAAGTCTGTTTTGAGATATAAATCACAGGGTTCATTTTCAGCTGTAAAGGCAGAGGTGTAGCCCCCCAGAACCTACCCCAGCATTGAGGTTCTAGGTAAGTTTCCCCATAGTTAAGGCCAGTGTCTCCCAACAAATGCTGCCACAAGGACTAGAAGCAGGGAGGAGAGAACTGAGACAGTTCTACCCATTCCCCAAGGGAAGGGTTGGGTTTGCTCAGCTGTTGGCCATGATTGCTGAGTGCTGTTGTGGACCTACAGTCAGCGCTCGGGAGTGGAAAGGACCTACTCAGTCCTGTTCCTGCCATTGAAACCACCAGGACACACAATCCCTCTCAAAACCTGGTTCCAGTTGCCAACCCTCCAATTACAACACTGCCACCCTAGTATCAAGAGCCAAATCTCTCTGGATACCGTTGTCCCTTTGCACAGATCTGGGGTGCTGTAGTGGGAGAAATTCAGGGACTGAAAAGTGCCAGGGTCTGAAACCCTGAAGCACCTCCACACTGGCTCATGGAGCCAAGGGGACACCAGGCATTCCTCCGTCTCATGAAGATCAGTCGTCAACATCGAGGCTCTCCCAACTTCTGGTTTAACTTTGCTAAAATGAGCAGCTGTTTTGATAATATTTTGGATCGGTACTGCTCCTTTCACCCAGAGATCTCCAGCAGGTACCAGCTGCACCTCACAGAGCATACAGGAGGTAGAGTCAGGTCTTCTCAATCAGCTAATCAGGAGAATGTGGTTTACAGAGAGAAGATCATTGGCCACAGAAACAGGTTTCAGACCAAGGTCTCTTGGCCCCGAGCAGCATATTTAAATCTCCAGATCAGACATAGCATCATTCTGCATGACATTTTATGATAGCTGTGTGTGCTGACTCACACTCCACTCTCTGCTACAAATACTGACCTGCCAGTAGGACTCCTGCAAGGGAAGCTGAAACAGAAGAAATATAGGATGTTAGTCTGAGTCTCATGAGCTCTGCAGAGCGTGGAGATTCAGGACAGCAAAACATTGGGCAAGAGACAAAACTCTCTGAGCTCTGTTAGAGCCCATCATCGTTCTCTGTCTCCCAAACGCAGCTGTCAATGGGCTTTGCCTATCCTCGTGCATGTCCACAGGACTTTCTTGATACAGAGATCAGATAAAGAGAGAAAACCGAAGAAAAAGTCTGCTGGAAAAAAAAAAAAAATGGTTTGGGCAGATAATGTGAAAATAGCATAACAGATTCCTCTCATCCAGATTCAGGCACCTGAAAGTCAGTGTCCAGACAGATTAGATTAGATTAGATTAGATTAGATTAGATTAGATTAGATTAGATTATCTAGGCTCCTGTGACAGCCAGTGGAAAGAGCTGAGTCATGGCTGATGCATGCCAATCTCATCCTAGGGCTGGTGTCTGAGGAGATGGTCAAATTGGGGTTGGAGGTGCTCGTCTCTGCCTAGAGACTCTGGATGTGACACCCAGCTCTTATCAACAGCCACGCAAGAGGTACACCGCTGAATGAAACTGCTGAAAATGTGATGAGTTGCAAGCAGCGTGGCATTTTTACTTTTTCCTTGCAGTCAGGACCAGACCATGAAGAAACATTGCCATGTCGGAATTATTATTTAACCCCAGGACTGCTCTCAGTCCTGCAGTCATTAATGGCAGCAATGAAATGCCACAGGAACGGCTATGGGCCTGCTAATGGTGTTGTGCAAAGAAGCATCTTCAAGGTGGAATGTGTCTGGAGATTTGTGCAAAGAGGTTATTCCCATTCAGAAGATTTCCCTGAGGATTAACTAGAGGTCGAGGCAAACCCTGGGAGGGAAAGCCTGACAAAAAACTTGCCAGGATCTGTTTTTCTTGGTGTCCTGGTTTCAGCTGGGATAGAGTTAATTTTCGTCTTGGTAGCCGGTATGGGGCTGTGTTTTGGGTTTAGGATGAGAACAATGTCGATGATACACTGATGCTTTGGTTCTTGCTAAGTAGTGCTTAGTGTTGCTAAATAGGTGCTAAGTGGCGCTCACACTGGTCAAGGATTTTTCAGCTTCCCCTGCTCTGCCGGGTGCACAAGAAGCTGGGAGGGGGCACAGCCAGGGGGGCTGACCCAAACTGGCCCAAGGGCTATTCCATACCATGTGATGTCATGCTCAGTATATAAGCTGGGGGAAGAAGAAGGAAGGGGGGGACATTGGGAGTGATGGTGTTTGTCTTCCCAAGTAACTGTTATGCGTGATGGAGCCCTGCTTTCCTGGGGATGGCTGAACACCTCCCTGCCCATGGGAAGGAGGGAATGAATTCCTTGTGTTGCTTTGTTTGTGTGCACGGTTTTTGCTTTGCCTATTTAACTGTTCTAATTTATTTTACTTCAATTATTAAACTGTTCTTATCTCAACCCACGAGTTTTCTCCCTTTTACCCTTCCGATTCTCTCCCCCATCCCACTGGTGGGGAATGAGCGAGCAGCTGCGTGGTGCTTAGTTGCTGGCTGGGGTTAAACCACGACACCTGGAAACTCAGGAGAAGGGGACTTTGTGTCCACTGTAGAAGGTCAACAGCAAAGAAGAGCTCAACACAAACAATTTCTGCTCCTAAATGCAGCAGCCTGGCAAGATCCCAAGCATTGACCAACAGCTTCAGGCAAGGGCAGAACTGCTGACACCAGGACAAGCATTAGCGTTATTGCCCAGGTAAGTCTTTTTTCCATCTGCCTTTTTTTATTTTTAGCTACTTCTAAGGTTTATGGGTTGAGATGTCTAATGGTTATCCCCCTTCTCTGTAAATTCCAGTTGCATTCAGATAATATATCATCTTGGGAGCCTGAAGAGCCTACCCACATACCGTAGCCACCGAGCATGCTCAGTGCCTCTGCCCTTTGCCACCAGGTCTGGTCTCATCCCTGATGCATGGGAACAAAGGAAGATATAAGGAAGAAATTTTTTATGATGAGGATGGTGAAACACTGGCACAGGTTGCCCAGAGAGGTTGTGGATGCCCCATCCCTAGAAACACTCAAGGTCAGGTTGGACGGGGCTCTGAGCAACCTGATCTAGTTGAAGATGTCCCTGCTCATTGCAGGGAGGTTGGACTAGATGACCTTTAAAGGTCCCTACCAACTCAGACCGTTCTATGATTCTATGAACCCACACAGGCTAGGAACCCACAGCAGAGGAAGAGGGGCAGGGAACCCCACCTTGTGTGCTGCTGTCTTTGCTCTCGAGGGCTGGGATTCAGTTTCCGAATGAGACACTTCTCAATGTGTCTAGGTATTTGTGCCACGGTGGGGCAGCATCCAGCTGTCCACCTGTGGCTGTCTAGTGACATCTGAGGGGATCTAAGTGTCCACATTCAGCTATCAGATATGGATCAAATACCACCAATTGCATTTCAGTTCCTCGCAACGTCCCATTTGCTTTGTGCTATGGACTGTAGAAGAAGCAATAGTGGAAGAGGAGAACCATTGGCAAAGAGATGCCAAGGCAAAAGCAAAGAGAAAAAAAATCCCACCTCACTTACCCCAGAGACATGCCAGGAGGCCAAGCCTCATGTTGGTAGCAAAGATACTGTGTGCTCGTTGTCTCCACAGGAGAGCAGGGCAGGGAGGAGGCAGGACATGCACCCAAGGGACTGGCTATTTGAGAAGTCCCCCTTGTCACGGCTCCTCCCCTCCATCCCCAAAACCTCCCTCTGTGTCCCGTGGCAGGTGCTCAGCAAGTACGAAAAGCCAAGCCTCTGCCAGGAAGTGACTCTTGTGCCACGAGCATCACGTAAGCTGCAGGATTGTGAAACTGGGCTGTTTCGAGAATCTGCTGAGCAAACAAGTCCTCTCAGGACAGCCAGTTCTGGACCATCAGTGGCAGGGATGAGAGGAGACAAGGTTTTGCAAGTTGCCTTCCAGGACTGGCTTCAGGCAGCTGCAGGGATAGGGCATCAGTGCCCAGGCTTAGCTGGGAAAATGGGTATGATCCCATGCCGCTAATGCAGCACAAGAAGATGTAAAAAAACTTTTCCCACTGCTGAAAACAGTGTCTTCCAAAAGTGGAAGTTTTTTCCAGTTTTTCTCCCATGTTTGTCCCAAGAGGCGGGAAGTCTTCATGAAATTTGGTTGCAAGGTTTGTGTTTGTTCACAATCCAGTTAATTTTTCAGTTGGCGTGAGACCTCCTCCCAGTCTTGACAAAGCCAGATGTGCAAGCGGCAGGATGCTCTGTCCCTGGACAGCGGAGCCAGGCTCCCAGGTCCCCTACAAGGCTGAATCACCCAGATAGTTACATGGCCGAGCAGGGAAATGATGCTGCAGGGATATGCTGATGCTGCTACCGTGGGTGGGATCTACCTCATGCCAACTTATAAATCTGGAAAATGCATTTGCATACCTTGAATGCTCAGCAGGTATCATCAAGCACTCCTAGGAGGTGGTTGCAGTTAGGTGTCGGACTCAGACGCCCGTACCGGAGATGTCTAAGGGGGAAGATCACCCAGGGCTGGCTGAGGAGGAGGAGGATATCCTGAAAGGAAGGTGATGTGACGCTACGAAAATTGGACTGTATGCCCCACCACTCAGCAAAATCCTCGACCCCCTCTTTGCATTTGCACTAGCTATCTGGGCAAGTTTGGCCCACAGGACCATCGCTCAGCATCATCTCTAGGAATACAGGTGGGTGAAAAATAGCTCAGCTGAACACACAAGAAATGCTTTACTGCTGAAGACACACAGGAATATCTTTCATCCCAGGGAGTCTGCGTTGGACAGACGAGTTTGTGCAGCTCTGAGGTACTCCTCTGCTTAGACTCTACAACCCAGAGACTACTTGCAGCACCTCCTTTGTCTTCCCCATGCCAAGGAAGAGTGTGAAGATAACCTCTGGAGATGACTGACAAGGAGAGAGCGTCCCTGGCACAAATGGAGGGTAGGAGTGGGTGACAACTTACAGGCAAGGTGAATGAGCGTAGGGATAGCAAGTCTTTTCCTTGCAACAGCTGGTCCAGCAGATGAAAGGTGAAGGTGATGGGCCAAAAAAAGCAGGCCTGAATAAATATAAGTCTCAGGCTACCAAGGACCATGGCCTTCCCAAAGACATGCATCCGTCCAAGTTCAAGTCAGGTCCATATTAAATTCGGTATCAAGGCTGTGTGTGGCGGAGGAGAGCATTGCATCCAACTGAGAGCAGATGAATCATAGAATCGTAGAATAGTTTGGGTTGGAAGTGACCTTTAAAAGTCACCCAGTCCAACCCCCCTGCAATGAGCAGGGACATCTTCAACTAGATCAGCTTGCTCAGAGCCCCTTTCAACCTGACCTTGAGTGTTTCCAGGCATGGGGCATCTACCACTTCCCCTGGGCAACCTGTGCCAGTGTTTCACCACTGTCACCGTAAAAAAGTTCTTCCTTATACCTAATCTGAATCTACCCTCTTTTAGTTTAAAACCATTACCTCTTGTCCTATCAACAGGTCCTAATAAACAGTTTGCCTTCATCTTTCTTATAACCCCCTTTAAGTATTGAAAGGCTGTAATAAGGTCTCCCCGGAGCCTTCTCTTTGCCAGGCTGAACAACCCCAACTCTCTCAGCCTTTCTTTGTAGGAGAGAATATAGATGAGCTCTGTATCTTAGCATTTGAAGACTGTTCTCATCTGTTTGCTAGTCTTCAGTTTTGCTCACTGAGGACATTTTCAGTCTCTCCATCTCTGTCCTGTTTTCTATGCTTAGATAGCTGTTACTGCCTCCCTTCTGGCCACTCTCCAGCAGGCCAACAGTTGGCCAACACCCTTCTTGAAAGCTGAGGCACACACCCAGCCGCTGATGTGCAGCAGAGCCCTCAGCACTCCTGGGAAAAGACAACGGTCACACAGACATCTCGTACATGGGAGGACCCCCTGTTCCAGACATCTCAGGTGAGGTTTGCTTTTTTCGCAATACCCACAGGTTGTTGAGCCACAGCCTGTTGTGCTTTGATACTGATCCTTGGGTTCTTCCCGCTTGTGGGGAGTCTGGCCAGTAATTCCTGGTTTGTATTTGTACAGTCGATTACTTGATAGTTAATCCCAACAAACCTGTATTCGTTATCTTCTAGGTGGCTACAAATAGAAATATTGGCTTTGTGCTCAATGTTCTTCCAGGAACTGAATTTAGACTGAATCTTCTAAAATTCACCAGAGTTCTTTCCTTCCCCCCAGCTTCTTCCCTCCCTTGTTCCCTCTTCCTTCCTCTCTTCCTTCCACCTTCCCTTCCTTTCATCCTTTATACTTCTCCTCCTCTCTTTCTTCCTCTCTCTCTTGTTCATTCATTTATTCATTCCTTCTCTTAAGATCCAAGTGGATCAAAGTGTAATTTTGACCACGTAGGGAGGCTTGGAGCAACTGACTGTGCATGAGGGTCCTTGCATGGAGTGGTACCCCTTGTACTATATGACAGCTCTTGACATCCACTGTGGCTTTCCTGACACTTTCTGGAGTTTCCCAGCATCCTTTACTTGGAGTAACCAAAAATCCAAAAAGAAATTCCTCTTTTTTCCCTGCTGACCTGTTGAAAACACAGTCCTGCCCAGCCGTGATACCTCTGCTCAGGACACTGTGAAGATAACCTGAATTTCCTGATTTTCCTTCAGCCATACGCTGGGCACCCCAGGGAAGGCAGTGACTTCGGCTGCTTTACCATCATAGCTGTTAGTCAGTTCTCAACATGGAGCAGCAAAGACCTGCTATTTATTTAGCCAGGCACTCGATCTCTTCCAAGTTGAAGCAGTGTCTATGCTGTCTTTTAATAACATCATCACTTTCTCAGGCATGCCAGGACCAAGCTTTAATATCACTGGCATTCTTAGGGTAAAAACTCAACCATTTGTTGAGTTTCACCATCAGACCTGCTGTGTTCATCAAGCTTTAATATCACTGGCATTCTTAGGGTGAAAACTCAACCATTTATCCTCTCATCATCAGACCTGCTGTGTTGAACATGGCTCTGTGGACTACTCCATGTAGCCAAGGCATGAACCAGCTCACATTCACACTGCTGAGGGTTAGCACCACGCAAAGCAGACTAGCTATGCTCATTCTTCACAGTGCTTGGTTTGGATGGGCTCTTTGTCCCATGCATGAGGATATATTTGCATTGTTTTTCAGCTCAAAATGTTCGAGGTAGTAGGAATTATTTTTTTTTTAAGCCTGTCAGAGAGTTGTTTTCTATAGGATGAAGATGACATCTGTTGGGTACACTGTTGAATGGCAGGGAAGTGTCTGCATGGGGAGGGCAGAGCTGGCTACAACAGAGCCAGAGCTGAGAGAGGCAAAAGTAGTCTGCTACATCTCTACACAGTTTGTCTGGGGTGGGCTCTGGTGTGAACTGTCTCTCAGCTGGGCTGTGGCTTTCCCTGCGGAAAAGCTGTGGTTTGGTCTAGAAGAGAGGGTGGGATAGGATTAGCACGCATGTGATGTAAACACCGAGGGAACTGGCAAGAAATTACTTAACGAAGAGATATCTTGTCTGGGACCTCATGTCTGTGCCGTGTGGCAAGGTTAAATTTACAACTGCAGCTGGTTGATCTGAGGTGAGAAGGTGTAAGCATGTCGAGATGGGAAGGATGCTCTTCACGTATCTGAGGAGATGCATCCGAAGAGAACTGAAGCATGCTCCGTTTGCATTCTCCCTCTGGAGGCCATAAAAACACGTTCCCTGAGCACAGCGATTCATTTCTGTGGCTTAATGAGGGCTCTGCATTTAAGAGCGAGTTAGTAGGAGAAAGGGTAATCGTGAACTGAACTCTTTTTTGCTAGAACAGCTGCACTTGCTGTATTTTCTTTGGGCTCTTCTCCTGCTGAAAAGGAGTTTGAGTAACTCTGAACATACAAGGCACATTGTTTCCCAAAGCCAGCAAAGCCCTTTAGTGGTCTCGTCTTTGACAGAAAGCCTTTGCACACACCATAGCACATCCCACTGGCCTCTATCTGATACCCTAATGTCTCTAAAGGCAAGATGGGTGGGATATGTGCACTGAGTGATGCTGGAGTCACCACGTAGTATCTAAGACATCTTCATCAGGTTATAAATACGGCACAAGGGAGACTAGCAATTTTCTGTAGTGGATGACTGTCTGTATTTAGACAAATGAGCACTTTCCTGTGTGTTTGTGTCAGTGCCTACATTTGATTAGTAAACATTCAGGGTTCCTTTTATAATTACTCATGATTTAATCAATACACATAGTTCAAAGTAGTATTTTGGCCTCTGCAGACATTGAACAGGGCCCAGCCCTTTGTCAGAAAGTCCTGTGCCAGGGTCCTTGGGGACATGACAGCTCTCCATGTCCATTCCCACATCCCACTCTCTTTTAACCTTGGCTTTTTCCCCTCCCCATACTATGGTTTGGGGTGGGCTGTTGCACCAAGGCTCCACGGTATATGTTCTTACAAAGCCTTGCTGAGACATTAACCCAAACCTCAAATTTTAGCAGGATATGGGGGAGAGAAATGTCATGCTGGGTGTAGAATCAGCCACATATAGCTCGAAGGCAAACATTTCAATAAGGCACTCAGACATCTGGAGCACAACACATGAATGGGGTCATTTAACCCCATTATTTTATATAAGAGGAAACAATTTTGACTGTGGTTTTGGGGAGTACCTTCCAATGCCATGTCACACTCTTTCTCATTATTTCTCAACTCCTGACCCAGTGGTCATTGGGTAGAATGTGGTGGCCATGAGCAGGTGTGCAATAAAGGTGGCCTAGTCTTCACTGCCAACAGGGCTAGAAGGGTGCCTTTTAGTCAGGTCATCTTCTGGCTGTGACATTGCTCAAGACTTCAATAGGGACGTGCCAACCATGGCACTGCTCTCTGTCTCTGGGACAACTTTCCCTCTCTGGACAGCGTCTTGCCAAGCCTGGAGCCATCCCCTGGTGGCTCTGGTTGCCTCTGTCAGGCAGTTAAGCTGTCATTCATTACAAGCAGTACTTTGGCAGCTGCACCACTGCCAGGAGCTGGGCTTCCCTGCAGGGTCTCTGGAGGCTCGGGGGTACACAAACCACAGAGCCATCTCTTGGCCAAGGTCCACAAAGGCCCTTCCCCTTCTTTGATTCCCCAAAACCACTCTGTGGGGACAATTGTCTAAATCTTGTAGAGGTCTGATTATCTGGGATGCTTCTGGCTGTGGTCCCTAGGGAGAACCCATCCTGCGCTACGCCTCTTTCAGCACAAGGACAAGGCTGTGCTTCTAAATCCCACCGCGCCGTGCACAACCAGCCTTGCTTCATTGAAACCCATCACCTGGTTTAGGCTCTATCAGGCTGGGCCAAGGGAGGTGCAATGGCACGCTGTCTTGTCTGCACACCCTTTCCTAAACTCTTGTACAGCACCCTGGCCCTAGAGCTGACCGTGCATGTCCGCCTTGGACATGTCCTGTGTATTTGAAGAGTTCTCACTCTTGGCTTGGAAAGTGGAGGGGATATTTTGCCATCCTGCTGTTCAACCCATCCCATGCAAGGAACAGACTGGAATTCCAGGTCCCCAGGGTCTGGCAGCCAGCCAGCCTTGCTTTTGCTCAGATTTTATTATTAATATTACTTATCTCACCATTTGTGTTAACACCGGCAACACACCCGAAACACCTCTGCATTCAAGCAGCCCTTCCTGTTTTCCCTGCTGTTCTCCTGTTTGATGAGCAGCCCCAAGAGAACATTTCGGGGAGTTGCAGCTCCCAAACCAGGTGCTCTGGCCAGTGGATGTGACAGGCAGGATGTGTTTCATCTGTGTGCTCTCAGGCATGTGCTACTCTCCTCGGCCTGCCGAAGAGGAATGTGTTGGAGGGCAGGGAGGTGGGTCCTACCCTGGGAGACTTAGAGACTGCCTCAGGGGAAAAAGGGTCGAGGGACAGAGAGGAGAGGCACAACCCAGGAGAAAGCGCCCATCCAAGGGGAAAGGGTGCAAAACTGCAACAGAAAGTGCTGGAGCGTGTCCAAAGAAAGAAGAGCAACGAAGCTGGTGAAGGGTCTGGAGCACAAGTCTTATGAGGAGCAGCTGAGGGAGCTGGGGTGGTTTGCCTGGAGAAGAGGAGGCTGAGGGGAGACCTTCTTGCTCTCTACAGCCACCTAAAAGGAGGCTGTAGCCAGGTGAGGGTCGGTCTCTTTTCCCAAGTACCAAGCGATAGGACAAGAGGAAACAGCCTCAGGTTGTGCCAGGGGAGATTTAGATTGGATATCAGGAAAAATTTCTTCAGCGAAAGGGTTATCAAGCACTGGCACAGGCTGCCCAGGGAAGTGGTGGACTCCCCATCCCTGGAGGTATTTAAAAGATGGGTGGATGTGGTGCTTAGGGACATGGTTTAGTGGCGGATGTAACAGTGTTATGTTTATGGTTGGACTCGATGATCTTAAAGGTCTTTTCCAACCTAAATGATTCTATGATTCTATGATTCTATGAAATTAATTGCTTGCACACTGAGGTTCAGTACCTTTTGCAGCCCTGGGTACAACCCCCTCTGTCCAACAGCAGCCAGTTACCCCAGTTGTCGGTGGCTGGTTTATACCCAGTGCTTAGCTGGCTTCAGATAGGCACAAATCCTAATGCCTGTCCCAAGGAAAGGTCATCTTCAGGCCCTGCATCCTGTCCTGGTAGATCCTGTCAAAGGTCTCGCTCTGTGCCACTGTGAAGTGGTTCTTCCAGTCCCCGCAGATGCCTGAGGAAGAAACGTTTGGGGCTCAGAGCCCCCCCCAGCACGCAGCCCCCCTCTCTGCTCTGTAGGCACAAAGAGGCTCAGCTCTTGGGCCCAGCTACCACCCCAAGGGGGCTGTCCAAAATGAGAGACCAGCCCCATCCCTGCAAACATTCAAGGTCAGGTTGGATGGGGCTTTGAGCAACCTGATCTAGTTGAAGATGTCCCTGCTCATTGCAGTGGAGGTTGGACTAGGTGACCTTTAAAGGTCCCTTCCAAACCAAACGATTCCATGATTCTATGGACCCTGTTCTTCAGACCCAAATGCACCGTGATGCAGCTCTCCAAGACACCCTTGCTCTGGCTGTCCTCATGGGGGAGGACACCTGATGGCGGGGGTCTCCCTGAGGTGTTGTGATTGGGTCCCTCTTGCTCACCCTTCCTCAGGAACCGGCCCTTTGTCTGGTCCATGATGTCTGCAGGGAGCAGGATGGAGCTGCACATTGGGTTCTCCTGCATGGCCATGAAGGAGGCATTTTGCACCACTGAGGAGATGGCATCATCGTCTAAATCCTGCCCCAGGAACCGGCAGAGACGTCTCACGCTGCTGTGCAGGTCCTGGAGGGACAGATGGAGCCTGTTACCACCAAGTGGCTTGTGACACACCAGCATGTTTGGAGCTGGAGGGTCTGCCTAGGTGTCTACCTGCTTCAGCTCTTCATAGGTGATAAAGAAGAAATTCTCTGCGTCCTTCATCTCCATCCAGCCTCGGACATGTTCGAACCAGGAGCCATGGGGCACTGATGGGAGGCAAAAGGCAGTAGGGCAGGGCAGGGCAGGGCAGGGCAGGGCAGGGCAGGGCAGGGGATGTGCAAGGCTGAGGAGGGTTCACACAAGTTTGGGAGCAAGGCAGCCACAATGCAGGACAGAGCAACAGTGTCCAGGCAGCAGGTGGGACTGGGAGGTTCAACTGCAATTGCAGCTGAGCAATGGGTTCTTCTCCAGCCACCTCCACAGTGGGAAGAGGTTGAGGCTAGAGGTGTGTAAGGCTCATGGGTAAGGTCTTGCCAGGGCTTTATAGGGTTTCCTGGCCAAGACTTCCTGAAGATATCTGAACTCTGCAGGAGAAGGCAGGGAAATCCAATTTCCATCTGCTTCAAAGTACAAGAGGGCTTTGTGGGCCTGCATGTCCCTCCAGAAGTGCTTTGCTTTCCTCCTGAGCCATTCACCTTCTCCTGTGGGAAGCTTGGCTTCACGGCCATCATCAGTGGACAGCAGCAAAAGACCCTTGAGCCAGAGGCGATGGGAGACACCACCCACCCCCATGCCCTGAGTAAGCCCTAAACCACACTCATGCTCTCCATTCAGAAAGTCCCTCAGGAACTGCTCGAAGGATGTGGGATCCTCATAGCTGTTACACATCTTGGAGAAGTAGTAGTAGGAGACAACAACATCTTGAGGATCCCGTAGGGTGTAAATAACGGGGGGCAGAGTGCATACAGGAGTCATACGCTCCCAGTAGGGGAAGGAGAGTTGCAGGCCCTGGCACTGGGGTAGATCTGAAAACAGAGGGGTCTGCCACACAAGGCCCAGCTCTGTGCTAGACTCCATCACACAGACCTTGGGCAGGGGTCTCCGTGAACGCACAAGTCCTCTAGAGCCATTGGAGGCTCTCCAAAATATCAAGAGGGTAAGGATGTGAGATGGGGATCTGCATATTCCCACGTGGAGGACACTTGCCACTCTCCTAGGCCAACACCAAGGTCCTCACCCAACACCCCTCACTCCAAGGTTCCCCAGACCCTGGGCGATGGTCTTCCCAGCCCCCCTGTCCCCCTTGAAGCTCTGCATGGGTGCCCGTCCCACCTTGGCACTGGAATGGGAGAAGGACTTGGGGAAGATGTGTCTGGGGAGGTGGCAGGTCAGTAGGCAGGGTGGGGGGTAGCTGAGGGCTGACTCCAGACCCAGACGGGTTGAGAACCAGGGCATGCGGTCAGAATTGAGGACGGTTCGGCTCCAGCTGGGGCAGCCACGGCTGTGAATGAGGCTCAGGATCTCGGTCATCCACACAGTGCCTGCCAGGAAAAGCAGAGATGCAGGGCAGGGGACCTTGCCCGGGGAGTCAGGATGGGAGGACCTCACTGTGCCACAGCTCCATGGTCAGCAGCACCCTCAGCACTGAGTCTGTGCCCCGCCAAGAGATGGTGCTGCCCTGCCAATGCACAACCACTGCAGTAACCCCCCCCCCCAACATTCCTATTGCCCAACACATGGAAAGATTCACCCTCTGAACAACACCTGGAGATGTTTCCAAAGCCCTCACCCCTCTCCTGCCCCTCTCCACCCTTGGCCAGCCCAGCCATCCACCCCTCGTACCAGACTTGGGGTAGGTGACATTGAAGACATCATCATCCCGCACCAGGAACTCATTGTGGGTGAAACTCAAGCTGTGCTCGGAGTTGTAGGCATGGGGGAACTTAATGCCTTTGTATGTCACATAGTGGACCGGCATCACGCCTGGATGAGGATGGAGATGAGGTGCTACAGCTCTGCGCAACTATGATGGGGAGGGAGAGAAATGGGGTAAGGATGCTGACTCCAAGCCAAGAAACCTCTGCCCCCCATAGCAGGTCCCAAGCAGGAGCCCAGTCATCCCATATCCCCAGCATCAGGGGATGTTGGGGATATGGGATGTGTATTATGGGATAACCCACCCGGATACTCTCCAGTCCTTCCTCAAGGGGACCCTACCTCAGCAGCAGGTTGGGGGGCTGCTGGCTCGTAGGGCATTTAAGGAGCTCTAGGGCTAAATTCGTGCTGATGGACCAACCTCCCATCTCCCTCCCCTTGCTGCCCCACGTGTTTACCTGCCCCCTCAGCTTGGAGGGGTGTCAAGCAGCCGTTGTTGCAGGATCTCTGGCCAGCCAGGGGGACAGGAGGTAGAACTTCCCTGTCTGGTACCCAAAACCCAGCTTTGCTCTGCTCCGCTCCAGGAGGTACAGGTCCTCGGAGGTGCGAGGAGCTGGAGGGAGAATAAAAAGGTGAGGGAAAAGTTTTCTGCCCTTGTGCCACCATTCTGGAGCAATGATTAACAAGATCCACAGTCCAGCGGGCATCCCTTTCCTGAGGACGGGGTGAGTGGGCTGGGATGCAGGGACCACACCAGTTTAGGTCCTTTTGGGAGCACGGTGGGGTGGAAGCTGGTGTCCTGTGTCCTCTGCCCTGAACTCCAACCCCACTTTTCTCCCTTGCCCCTTTGAATTCCCACCTAACCCTCTCCCCTTTCCTCCAAATACACTATTTATTTCCCTGAGCTGAAGATCCTTTCCCAGTAAATTTCCCAGTAAATCCCAGTAAATTTAACAAATCCATTAAAAAACGGATTATTAAAATGGCTCATTAAAAAAAAAAAAAAAGGTCCTTCCAGGAAAGGCAGAGATGCTGCTACAGCAATAAGGGATGGGCCAGCTCTTCTTTTTCATTAAAAAACCTTCATTATTGCATTACAGGGAGAGGAAGAGTTCTTCCTCCATTGAGGCGCTATATGGTCTGCTGTAGATCCAAGGACAAGGATGTTTAATGCCATTAATTAGAAGCAACCAATGCTTCTCATAAATAAGGCGGCCATGCAGTCATCTGCAAAATTAAAAGCATTTTCTAAAGGTTCCCCTAGGAATGCAGCAAGTATTCTGCTTTCTTGCAAAAGGCCTGCTCTTTTGAAAATTTTATGTAACATGATATGCTGATAAAAGTAGACTGAAAAATAAGTGCATGGGGTGCTGGCAGAGTATTTGAGAAGTAGTAAATATTGGCTTTGAGTGCATCGGACAGTTGTTTTTTTAAGACAACTAACTAAACCTGTAATTTCCCTTTGGATCCTGCTTTGTTTTCCAAGCAAATAGGAGAAAAAAAGGGGATTAAGAAATGTTTAAACACTTCAAAGAGGAATGTTAACCCCGCCAGGGGTAGGAGGTTAACAGTGGAAGTGGGGAATTAAATTAACCCTTGGAATTACCCATCACCTTCCTTGCTTCGAGTTAAGAAACAAGTTAAGCAAAACTAAAAACTACAGGCAAAACCTCAAAGTATTACCAATTTTTTTTCTTTGCAATCTGACCGGGTATCTACATTTTTCAGAACAGACCTGAAAGAAGTCTGTCTGGTGTTTTATAATCAGCAGGTAATAATTAATAACTGTAGGCTTGCCTAACTCCAAAAAGTATACTAGCCTAAATAATTATTAAAAATTAGATAGCAAATATGTTTGTAAACACCTTGGCGGGGATGAATTGTTAGTTAAACGGCATCATCTGTATTTTGGAAATACATATATCATCATATTAAAAGGCATTAAAACATTCTAAGCAGTGTTTGGTTAGTTAAGATCTAGAGAAAATCAAAAATGAATATATTAAGTTTTAGATATTTTTAAGTTTTCTTATTAAAAAAACCCATCCATGCTACTGGGGAAAAAAGAAAAAAAAAAAAAAAAGGCAAAGAAAGATTTTAAACTGCAGCCAGGGCATTTAAGGTAAACTTTAAGGAAAAGCCTGTAACTATAAAGATCATCAAGTATTAAAAATATTAACATGCAACAATTCCAAATCAAACTTGTCATGTCAGAATTAATAGCAATTAAACAATATTTAAAAGCTAAGAATGAATGCATGCTAGCATTTTAAAACATAGTGATGAGGCATGAAGATAATAAAACAACTTCTTCAGCACTAAGGTTTTAGAAAGAAATCCCAAACTTACCCAAACTGGGATCCACAGCAATTTAGAGTGAATTAAAATCAGTTAATTAATTAAAGTTACCACTTTAAAATTAATTAAAGTAGTAATAGAGCGGTGAAGTCTCATTAAAGAAAAGCCATTTGTACTAAAGTGGAAGAGAAATCGAACGCATCACGCTTTCCAGGAGCACGTGCAATTCCCCCGCTGCTGCAGATCCAACAGGACATTGTCCCCAGCTGGGTGGAAAATTAGAAATAAATAAATAAATAAAGCAGCAAAAATATCAATATCTGTTTTGGAGCAGTATTTTTTCAGCTGGATAGGATGCAGTGGTTAGACACTCTGGGTAGGCACTGAATTATTAACCAAAGATAGAGATGGCAAGAGGTGGTTTGTTTCAGGATCAGTCAAGCTCTAGGTCTTCTCTGGAGGCACCAGTGGTGCTCATAGATGATGGGGAGCAGCAACACGTCCAGATGGGATTATGAGGAGCATCAGGTCCCTCGGGGACGTGAGTCCCTGCCCTTCCCCACCGAACATAAAAGGAACCTGGCAACTTTTAGGTGCCTAAAAGGTGCTTATAGGCGCAGCCCTCCAGGCTGGTCAGCGTGGTGGTCCTCCGTTGGGATGTGCCTCAAAGAGGTCCATGTCACCACGTCATCGTGCCTCAACCTCCACCCGTTGCCCCAAGCCAAGTCCTTCCTGGGGTCTTCCTGGAGAGGAGATAATAACCCTTTTCTTCCCCAAAATTTGAGATCAAAAAATGAATAGTGCCTGGATGACAACTGGGTCTGTCCGTCCAGCAAATGGAATCCTATCAATGGATAAATAATAATGGCCCATATATTTTAATCCCAGTTGAACCTCGACAACAATTGACAACCTTTCTAATAGATACAGAAGCACAAATTTCAATATTAACACACCAGGATGCTGAGAAGCTGGGTATACGACCCGGAGAGCAAAGAGTTAAAATTACCGGAGTAAACGGAGGAAGCGCTGTTTGCCAAACTGCTAAAGTTAATTTATGGTTCCCTGGTGAGAAGCATATGTCGTCTACTCACTTTGCAGTTAAAGGTCACGACGAAAACATTTTAGGGTTTGATGTTTTAAATGGACGAACCTGGCTCTTGCCGAACGGCAGCGTGCGGTCCTGGGTTCAAATGTCAAGCCTCACCCAAACAAACCTTGAGAAGCCACAGTGCGTTTGCTCCGCGCAGCTCCGGCACTCCCTGATTCCAAGATTACTAATGTCCCCCAGGATCCAATTTTTGCTGCAGCACGAGCTGGAATTTCTGAAGTAAGAGCTGATTTGGAAAAATGACAGATCATTTCCAGAACCCGCTCCCCATATAATTCACTGGTTTGGCCAGTTAGAAAACCAGACGGGAGATGGCGATTAACGATCGATTATCGGCATTTAAACGCCAACACAGCCCCACTAACGGCTGCGGTACCCAATATTGCAACTTTAACTGCCACGCTACAAGCAGCTGCACACCCGTGGATGGCAACATTAGCTATAAAAGATAAGGTTTTTATGGTCCCCTTACAGGAAAAAGATAAAGAAAAATTTGCTTTCGCTTGGGAAGGTGTACAATAAACCTTCAATGGACTCCCACGGGGATAGAAGCATTCACCTACAATTGCTCATGCTGCGCTTGCCTAACATTCACAATCTCACTCCCTCAAGATGTAAAACGGTATCAATATATAGACGATATCCTAAAGGGACCTCTCCTGAAAAGCAGGGGGAATTGGCAGCAGCAGTGTGCAAGCATTACGCAGAGCAGAAGTTCAAATTCCACCTGAAAAATGTCAAGGACCAGGCAAAGACGTAAAATTTTTAGGTACTCGGTGGATTGCAGGTAGTGCAGCAATTCCACCAGACACCCTAAATAAAATAGAATTACAAATGCCCCGGTCTAGGAAAGAATTACAACAGCCTATGGGTACTTTAGGGTACTGGAGAAAACACGTACCTGGATTTTCTCATTGCTCGTCCACTGTATTCACTTTTACAAAAGGGAAAACCATGGAAATGGAATTCAGAGCACGAGGAGGCGGTCAAGACTGACACCAGAATTAAAAACACATCAGTCACTGGGACGACTACACCCCCGCGATCCTCTTATAGGGGTTTTGCAGAACATGGTACTTATTGTCATTTATTTCAAACTGGCCCTGATGGACCAAAGAGACCGCTATTATTCAGTTCAATGGCATTTAAAGGGACAGAACAGAGATACTCTGAATGAGAAAAGGGACTTTTGTCTTTAGTCTGCGCAGTTAAATAAGTTGAGAAAATACACCAAGGGACGGCCTGTGCAAACCAGAGGTCCATTTAATTTATTAAAAACAGTCCTAAAAGGAACCTCTCCTCCTGAAGGAATTGCACAGAAGCCCACCATCAAGAAACGGTAGGCCGATCTGGTGGGAGCAGCAGACGAAATACAGCTGACGGAAGGACACACAAAAATTTCCAACTTTCAGAGGCCTATCAACGCAGAGCCATTAGCACTAAACCAGCCATTGAAACCTTCACCGATCCTAGATGCACCTCCCTTCACTGAAGAAACACCGACTGAGGGCATTTGGTTTCCCGACGCCTCAGCAAAAAGGGTAAATGGCAGCAATACAAAGCGGCCGCATTAGAAATTAAGACTGACAAACAAGTGCTAGAAGAAGTGGAAGGTAGCGCACAAGTAGGAGAATTAAGGGCAGTTGTTCCAGCAGCACAAGATGGAGCAAAAGTTATCTATGTCCATTCCTATGCCCTGTGGGCAGGTGCCACTCAATGGCTCTGTCAATGGGAAGCCCTCAATTGGGACAGAAATAGATCCCCAGTTTGGAGAACTGAAGATTGGCAATTATTGCTAAATATAGTTAGGAAAACACCGTTTAAGATGGGATGGGTGAAAGCATATGCCAAAGACAACAAACAAGCCACAGGTTTGTGGCTACCTGTGGCTACCAAACCAAAAGGTAGATGAATTAGCCAGAATTAGGGGAATAAAACCAGAGAATACACTAGACCCCGAATGGTATCGGTTAGGGGAATGATTACATCAGAAATTAGGCCACACGGGCTGAGAAACCCTTTTCTGTGCAGCCCAAAGCCGAGGTTGGCCTCTAAAGAGGAAAACTTGTGAAACTGGTCTTACAGAATATCCCCAGTGTAAACTGAAATTGCAAACAAATCACCCTGCTAAAGCACCACCTCTACATATCAGTCAAGGAAAACCTTTGTGGTCTACATGGCAAATTGATTGTATCAGACCGCTTAAATCCTCGGCAGGACATCGATATATCCTCACAGGAGTAGAAGTAGTTTCTCGCTTGCTTATGGCAACTAAATGTTGGAAAGCCGTGGACGGGCTTCCACCAAGTTGGGTGGAAGTGTCGATCTGCTGGAGGGTAGGAAGGCCCTACAGAGGGATCTGGACAGGCTGGGGCAATGGGATGGGGCCAACTGTATGAGGTTCAACAAGGCTCAGTGCCGGGTCCTGCACTTGGGTCACAACAACCCCATGCAATGCTACAGGCTGGGGGAGGAGTGGTTGGGAGCTGCCTGGTGGAAAAGGACCTGGGGATGCTGGCTGACAGCCACCTGAACATGAGCCAGCAGTGTGCCCAGGTGGCCAAGAGGGCCAATGGCATCCTGGCTTGTATCAGGAATAGTGTGGCCAGCAGGAGCAGGGAGGTGATGGTGCCCCTGTACTGGGCACTGGTGAGGCCGCACCTCGAGTACTGTGTTCAGTTTTGGGCCCCTTACTACAAGAAGGACATGGAGGGGCTGGAGCGTGTCCAGAGGAGGGCAACGAAGTCAGTGAAGGGTCTGGAGCACAAGTCTTGTGAGGAGCGGCTGAGGGAGCTGGGGTTGTTTAGTCTGGAGAAGGGGAGGCTGAGGGGAGACCTTCTTGCTCTCTACAACTACCTGAAAGGAGGTTGTAGCAAGGTGGGGGTTGGTCTCTTCTCCCTAGTAACAAGCGATAGGACGAGAGGAACTGGCCTCAAGCTGCACCAGGGGAGGTTTAGGTTGGATATTAGAAAAAACTTCTTCACCAAAAGGGTGGTCAGGCACTGGAACAGGCTGCCCAGGGAAGTGGTTGAGTCTCCATCCCTGGAGGTATTTAAAGAACGGATAGATGTGGTGCTTGAGGACATGGTATAGATGGACTTGGCAGTGCTAGGTTAACGGTTGGACTCGATGATCTGAAGGGTCTTTTCCAACCTAGACGATTCTATGATTCTATGAGGGCTGTCATCTTGGTTTTCAAGCCTGCCTACTCCTGGTGTCACCCAAAGTGACAACGGCTCACATTTTACATGTAGAGAAGTGCAAGAATGGGTAAAGCAGGAAGAAATTGAATGGGTGTTTCATACCCCCTGCTGTCCTTAATCAAATGGAATAGTAGAGAGAGCTAATGGCTTATTAGAAAGAAGCCTTAAACCTCACGAGACACAGCTGGACACTTGACTTTCCAAAGTACTTCACCAACTGAATAATGGGTATGGACCCACTGGGAGCCCTGGGAGCCGAGCATTCTTTGCAAAAACTGGACCTTGTGCTCCCCCTTCTGATGAAAGAAAATGTCCACTAACATCCCAACCAGGACAACCTGTTACGGTAAACTTACCGCAAATTGGGAATGTGCCTATAACTCTGACTAAACCTCGTGGCCCACTTGCTTGGGAAGCTCCGATAGCAGTAGTACAAAACACAGAATAACTACTAGATAGATTTATCCTGTATCATAAAGAGGTAACCTGTTTGGCCTTCCCCACCGAAACTTTCTTTTCTTTTACAGAGTAAATGAATCTACATCAATGGCAACAGCAACGACGGCAGGCTATCCCCACTCCTTCTTACTCCTTCTTACTCTTCATTCAGTGCAAACACAAAATCCTTGGGCAGTTCACAAGACCCTTGGGACCACGCACTAGTAAATTATACTGGAAGTGCTGGGATCCCACTAAAAGATAAGGCAAACCTAAACCTTGCTACTTTAGTCATGCATGGAGAGGAGGCATACCTAAAGGAGGAATGGAAATGGGAAACATTACGCAATACAGGAATTGGAATATCTCACAACAGCAATGGCATTGATCAAATATTATCACTTTAGGCCACACCAGGGGAAGAAGTAAACACAGGGAGCTGAGCAATCAATGGATCTACCCATGGAAAACCCACTGAAATTAAAATACACCATACCAATTTTTCTAAACCAAGAAACAAAGAAAAATCTTGCTATAAGATACCAGAACCAGATTGTCGCTACAATTTCACTTTCACACAACCTATACTTGCATTCTGCCACCGGGGTAAACGCGGTGTCGAACTATTGTTTGAATTCATAGAATCATAGAATCGTTAAGGTTGGAAAAGACCCTTAAGATCATCGAGTCCAACCGTTAACCTATCACTGCCAAGGCCACCACTAAACCATGTCCTCATGATTACCAAGTGCAAGGCGTGGAATTCATGTACGACGGGGTGGCCATGTGTCATGGATGAGTCGTTAGGTCACTTAAAGAATCACTGTCAAAGATATTTGCAAATAGTGATTTTAATAGAAATTTATAAAAGTGTGATTTAACAGAGTTCAATGGCAAGGTTCACTCTATTGCTTATTAAATGAATGGAATATATATATATAAATATATATATAATATATATAAATATATATATATATAAAGAAAAAGGAAATTGAGTTAGAAGGAAATACAAGGGGAAAAGGGGGCCCTCCCGTTGAGTCACGAGGTTCAGAATGGCCCCCCTTGCTTTCTAAACTCCTTCTCAGAGAGGAGCCCAGGTGCGGCTGGATCCACTCCTAGTCTCAGACTTGGTCAACGGTTTATGTCCAAGGATTCTATATGTCTAGCAGCAGTTTAAGGTTTCTTCACAGTTAAGAGAGGATCACAGGAATTTAGGAATAACTAATCATTGGGTAATTTAGCATCTACAAGGTGATTAAATAGTTTACTACAATATTTGTATCGATACACATGCACACACAATAGGCCTAGGAATCTGTGTGAATTTAGTGAACTACTCACAATACGCATATATAAAAATTCCCGTTGAGTTCAGTGAAATACTCACATCAAATTATTATCTCAGTGGGCAAAGGTTGAGCCTCAAGGAGCGAGGGGGGCCCGAGTTCAGCCCAGCTCCTGTCACCAGGCCTCTGTATGCAAACTTAACAGTTCGCAGCTCTGAGAGGCGTCCCAGTTAGAGGGAGAGACTGGGCGCAGCCCCCTGTGGTCCAGGAGAGCTCAGAGGGTCTCCCTTGGTACCGCTGTTTCTAGGGTGGTGAGATGATTGACTTCAGGCATCAGTGAATTTTCATCCTATTGTCACAATCCAGGTTGGTGATTACTAAAGTTCTCAAAAATTCCAGCGGTGCTGGTACAGATCCTTCTGGGTTACAACCCAGATAAAATATGCTCCAAGGCTGTCAGGGGCAGCTGATTATTCCTGGTACAGACGTAAAATATGTTCCAAGGTTGTCAGGGGGCGACTGGCTCCCTGGTACCGACAGCGCTGCTCCCACCTCAGCCATGCAAGAATTTCTGATATGGTTCAGGGACGGTTAAGCGCCAAACTCGTTACACAAAGGCCAAGTCTTGACGGGAGTTACTGAGATTGTAAAAGAGTCCAGGAAGGTGGGGGCAGGGGGAATGCACCACCACACCACGGGATGACGCGTACGTACTTCTTGACGTACCCACACCTGATCTAAATTCATCCACAACAGTATTATGCAATAACATCACCTTTTATAGACAAGAATGGAGCATTGAAGATGAAAATAAAAATCAACAAATTGCAACTTTAAAGGGGACTGAAGGAGACACCATTTCAGTCGGATGCCAAATTGAAAATCACACCAAACGCATGACAGCAGCTTTACACATTGTTGTAAAGTATGCCAAGGGAAAACAACACATATGTGCCTGTCCTTTCAAACACGAATGCTGGTATGCTTTCACTGTACCGCATACAGCACAGATAATGTGCCTTTGGACAGATCTCAACTCTCACTCCATCTTAGGTTTTTCAATTCAAAATTGATATCAAACAATTATATTCACCAACACAACCTCCTATCAAACTCTCTCCTCACATTTATAACACCGGTCCCTCCATAATTAAAACCACAGGGCAACAGCGAGCGTTATTTCACCCATCATGGTCTCTCAAATGAGTAGAACTGCCAATGAAGGTCAATACCTCTACAATTAAACCTACCTGCTCACCATTCCTGGATACAGCTTATCCAGGGTGGTTAGCGTGGCTGCATGGACGACCCCTCGCCTCTCCAAAACCATCATGAACAGATGTGACTGGTGTCTTAGGAACAGGATTAGGGGTACTAAACAGCATAGACATTGAAGTTTTAGCAAACGAAATAAGCTCAGCAACAAGTAATTTATACAAATTAGACCAACCATTACAAACTTCTCTAGCGGCATTGGGAACTAATCAATGGCTCTTATCTGATGCATTACCCCAATGGGAAAGAATCAGTGAGAACACCCATCCATGGATGGTGAGCGCACTAGATGCAACCCAAATTAATGTCTCTCTCGCTCTTAGCTGTATTCAAGCTCAACTGTGAGTACAATCCACTGTGGCAGCAATTATAAGAGAAGGTGAAGAAGGCACCTTACCCGCTGAAATTTGAAAAATAATTTGGGATAATTCCACTAAATTTGAAAGGGAATTCCAATCGTGGTGGCAACTAGTTAATTGTACCTACGATCCCACTACCAGTAAAACCACAGCTTTTGTTTTGACGATACGCAATGCTTCGGTATACCCCATATATCATTGCGCTGGAGTTAAATCACAATGGAACTGTCCCCTATCTGTTAGAACGGTTTAACGGTTGGACTCAATGATCTTAAGGGTCTTTTCCAACCTTAAAGATTCTATGATTCTATGAACATAGAGTATGGGCCCAACAAAATGGGAACAAATGGTAAACTGTTGATGTTGATGCACGTGTTGTGCAGGAACGAGAGATTTATTTGTGAAAGTAATACCATTAAGGCCCAAGGTATTCATCTTGACACTGAACAAAATATTTGTCACTTTGAGATACATCCTAACGAAACCCCTGAAACTGTACTCATTTCTTTTGGAAATGGATGTATTTGCATGAGAACCCTCTGTGATTCTGTATCTACAGACAACACCACTGTAGATATATATCTCACTCAAATACCTGTATTTGTAATTTTACTAAAATTACAGGATGTAATTCCAACTATTCAGCTCCTGTCACAACCCATCAATTGCTGCAATCTAACCGTGCATCATATCAAGATCTAATCAATGCCTGAATCTCACATTGGTAAGAAAACTGTTACGACACGATGACCTGAATCAATTGCTGAAATCAATTCAGGACAATGGAGAAAGAACCCTGATTACCGTCCAACACGATATGGAGAAGATACACCGTGTTCTAGAAAGAGTGAAGAAGGATGGAGAACATCACTGGTGGGATATCTTATTTGGATGATCCCCAACAGCGACCGGGACACTGAACCAGATGCTACACACTACCATGATTCTGTTGGCTCTTGTTGTATTATGCTTGTTCTTAAACATTTTCCTATATGCTAGGGTGTGGGGAATGGCTAGACAAATAGCGTTATTACACAGCCCTTCTTGCATATATGAAATTGCCTAGTCATATTTAACAAACTCCTAATAATCAAGGAAACCAACCAAAATTTCCCTCAAATTACAGTTGGAATATAACATTACTCTGTTTATAGGCACAGAGGCAAGAGGCGACCACACCACCACTCTGTGGGAAAGAGATGGATTGACTTTAGTCACGGGGTGGATTGTGATGGTGCATTCCCACCCCCCCATCTCCTGGACCGCTTTACCATCTCAGGAATTCCCACCAAGACTCGGCCTTCGTGCGATGAGTTTGGGGGTTAAGCGTCCCTTGACCCTGCCAGCAATGCACGGCTGAGGCGAGAGCAGCACTGACCGTACCAGGGACCCCGCTTGCCTGGCCAAGGTGGGGAACGAGAGCGGGACTCATCAGTCATCCCCTGGCAGCCTTGGAACAGATCTTATCTGGATCCTAACTCAGGCGGATCCGTACCAGCGTTACTGGAATTTCTGTGAACTCCAGGAATTACCCACCCGGATTGCGGCCAGGATGAAAATTTACTGATGCCTGAAGTCAATGATCTCACCACCCTAGAAACAGCGGTACCAAGGGAGACCCTCTGAGCTCTCCTGGACCGCAGGGGCTGCGCCCAGTCTCTCCCTCTAACTGGGACGCCTCTCAGAGCTGCGAACTGTTAAGTTTGCATACAGAGGCCTGGCGACAGGAGCTGGGCTGAACTCGGGCCCCCCTCGCTCCTTGAGGCTCGACCTTCGCCGGTCGAGACGATCATTTGACGCGAGTATTTCACTTAGCTCGAGGGGAATTTTTGACAGGTACCTTTATATGCATATTGTGTGCGTGAATCGATTCCAATAGTGCAGTAAATCCTATTTAATCACTCTGTAAATGCTAAATCCACCAATGATTAATTGCTGTTAAAGTCCTGTGATTCTCTCTTTAACTGTGAATCAACCTTAAACTGCTGATAGACACATATAATCCTTAGACATAAACCGTTGATAAAGTCTGAGATGAAATCTGGATCCAGCCGCACCTGGGCTCCTCTAAATTCTTTTTCTTTATATATATATTATATATTAATTATTTATATGTCTACCTCAATTCTTTATATACATTCCATTCCTTTAATAAGCAAGAGTGAACCTTGCCATTGAACTCTGTTAAATCGCACGTTTATAAATTTCCATTAAAATCACTACTTGCCAATACCTTTGATGGTGATTCTTTAAGCGACCTAACCGCTCATCCGTGACAGGGGAGCAGCAACACGTCCAGATGGGATTATGAGGAGCATCAGGTCCCTCGGGGACGTGAGTCCCTGCCCTTCCCCACCGAACATAAAAGGAACCTGGCAACTTCTGGGTGCGTAAAAGGTGCTTATAGGCGCAGCCCTCCAGGCTGGTCAGCGTGGTGGTCCTCCGTTGGGATGTGCCTCAAAGAGGTCCATGTCACCACGTCATCGTGCCTCAACCTCCACCGGTTGCCCCAAGCCAAGTCCTTCCCGGGATCGCAGGCAGGCAGTAGATCGAGTTGCGGCACGAGGTGTCCCAAGCAACGTGGGGACACATGGAGACATTGCTCATCTGGGCTGATTGCACTGGGCACCTTCAAAGACGTCCTTCACCTCCTTCAACTGTGGTTATTTGCAACCTTGTTTTGTCTTTTTTTCCTTTTTTATTTTGTTTTTTGAAATACGGTGCGGCTTTTCAACCAGGTCCTGCATTTCTTTTATTTCCCTGCTTGGTGCAGCTCCAAGTGGCTTTTTATCTCCTTGTTTGCTTTGCCTCTTGGCAAACTCAAGTCAAAGAGCTGCATCGTCCATGGGTCCTTTGAATCACTTACAGCCCTTTCAAACCAAGGGCAAATATTTGAGCTCTTTGAAGATGTTTGCCTAAGGGCTGATGGTGATGGTCTGTGTTATTACTCTATCTTCAGTCCTCCTGCATTGCCACTTTGGGAGGTGGACGCAGGGTTGGGTGGTGGCAACATCTCAGAGCTTCCCCTAAGTGAACCCCAACAGACCAGTTTGGTTAGCAGGGTGGTGACCCACCATGAACCCTTCAGGTCCTGCTTCAGGTCCTGGGGTTGGATGCGGCAGGGTTACGCACCTCCCTTTCACAATGAGGGTGGTGAAACACTGGCAGGGGTTGCCCAGAGAGGTGGTGGATGCCCCATCCCTGGAAACGCTCAAGGCCAGGCTGGACGGGGCTCTGAGCAACCTGATCTGGTTGAAGATGTCCCTGCCCATGGCAGGGGGGTTGGACTGGAGGGCCTTGAAAGGTCCCTTCCAACCCAAACTATTCTCCTTCAGCTCTTTCTCTGTTTCATTCCCAGCACCTGACCCCGTTCCATGTGTCCTCCCCGCCATCCACCAGGAGGGATCCCACTCTTCCTGCGCCGAGGACGGGAGCAGCAAGGGAGCGGCCTGGTGCGCCCTGACCAGCACCTCCACCAGCCTTGCAAGGTGAGGGGCTTGACCTTGCTCCACGGGGGACCTCTCTCTGCACACGTGTGCTCCAGGCGTGTCCCTGCCATGCACACGTCTCCACATGCACACGTACACGTGCTCCAGGCACATCCCTGCATTGCACGTGTGTGTTCCCACATGCACACGCGCTGCAGCTGCGTCCCTGCAATGCACGTGTGTCCCCGCAATGCACACACGTGTCCCCATACACACACATGTGCTCCAGGTGTGTTCCTGCCATGCACACGTGTCTCCACATGCACACACACGTGTTCCAGGTGTGTCCCTGCATTGCACATGTGTTACTCCACATTAAAACGTGCTCCAGGCATGTCCCTGCAATGCACACACGTGTCCCCATACGCACATGTGCTCCAGCTGTGTTCCTGCTATGCACACGCATGTCCCACATGCACACATGAACACATGCTCCAGGCATGTCCCTGCATTGCACACACGCCCCCATACACACACGTGTGCTCCAGGCATATCCCTGCATTGCACACGTGTGTCCTCCCGCACACACACACTTCAGGCATGTCCCTGCGTTGCACACACGTGTCCTCACGTGCACACACATCTCCCCACATGCACACACATGCTTCAGGCATGTCCCTGCCATACACACACGTGCCCCTGCCATGTACACGAGTTCCCACATGCACACACGAACTCCAGGCACGTCCCTGCATTGCGCACGTCTCCCGATACACACACACTCGCTCCAGGCATATACCTGCACTGCACATGCGTGTCTGTGCCATGTACACGTGGGCTCCCACATGCACACACACGTACTCCAGGCATGTCACTGCATTGCACACGTCTCCTCATGCGCACATATGTTCCCATGCACGCCAATGCACTCCAGGCACATCCCTGCCACACACACATGTCCCCATACACTCACATGCTTCAGGTATGTCCCTGCCATGCACTCACATGTCCCCACATGCACATGTGTGTCCGCATGCACACCCACATGCTTCAAGCATGTTGCTGCTTTACACACATCCTGACATGCACACACACGTCCTCACATGCATACGCGTGTCCCCATGGGCACACATGTGCTTCAGGCATGTCCCTGCCATGCATGTGTCCCCACATGCACACGCATGAACCTATGCACACCCATGTGCTCCGGGCACAGCCCTGCATTGCACACGTGTCCCCACATGCACGTGTGTCCATAAGCACACACACACGTGCTCCAGGCACATACCTGCATTGCACATGCGTGTCCCTATGCACACACACGTGCTCCAGGCACGTCCCTGCATTGCACATGCGTGTCCCCACACGCATGTCCCCATGCACACACACATGCTCCCAGCACGTCCCTGCATTGCACACGTGTGTCCCCACAGGCACACGTGTGTCCCCATGCACACACACGTGCTCCATGCATGTCCCTGCACTGCACACGCGTGTCCCAATGCACACACACCCCCTCCACGCACGTCCCTGCATTGCACATGCGTGTTCCCATGCACAAACACACGCTCCATGCACATCCCTGCATTGCACACGCGTGTCCCCATGCACACGCACTTGCCCCATGCACATCCCTGCATTGCACACGTGTGTCCCAATGCACACACACATGCTCCATGCATGTCCCTGCATTGCATACGCGTGTCCCCATGCACACACACACGTGCTCCAGGCACGTCCCTGCATTGCACACGCATGTCCCCATGCACACACACACGCTCCAGGCACATCCCTGCATTGCACACGAGTGTCCCCATGCACACACACATGTGCTCCAGGCATGTCCCTGCATTGCACACGCGTGTCCCCATGCACACACACACGCTCCAGGCACGTCCCTGCATTGCACACGCGTGTCCCCATGCACACACACACGTGCTCCATGCACGTCCCTGCACTGCACACGCGTGTCCCCATGCACACGCACGTGCCCCAGGCACGTCCCTGCATTGCACACGCATGTCCCCATGCACACGCACGTGCCCCAGGCACGTCCCTGCATTGCACACGCATGTCCCCATGCACACGCACGTGCCCCATGCACATCCCTGCATTGCACACGCGTGTCCCCATGCACACACACACGTGCTCCAGGCACGTCCCTGCATTGCACACGCGTGTCCCCATGCACACACACGTGCTCCAGGCACGTCCCTGCATTGCACACGCGTGTCCCCATGCACACGCACGTGCCCCATGCACATCCCTGCATTGCACACGAGTGTCCCCATGCACACACACGTGCTCCAGGCACGTCCCTGCATTGCACACGCGTATCCCCATGCACACACACACGTGCTCCATGCACGTCCCTGCACTGCACACGCGTGTCCCCATGCACACACACCCGCTCCATGCACGCCCCTGCATTGCACACGCGTGTCCGCCCACGCCCACGCGCCCCCCGCGCATGCACCGCCCCGCCCGCGCATGCCTCCGCCCCGCCCCCGGAAGTGGCGTTGCCGCGCAGGGCGCGAGCGCGGCCGGAAGCGGCTCCGGGGGAGGAGTTGGGCTGCGGCACCGGCCGGGGGTGAGCGGCGGCGGCGGGGCCCGCTGGGCCCGGGGGCGGCTGAGGCGGGGGGGGGCCGGGGGCGGCAGCACCGGGGGCAGGGGGGAACGGGCCGCGGCGTGTCCCGAGGGGAGCGGGCGGGCTGGGAGGACCCACCGCGATACTGGGCCGGGGCGGGGGAAGCCCACGGTGGTTCCGGGGGAGGGGAGGGCCTGGGGGGGGGGGGGGGGCGAGGGGCCTGTGGTAGCGGGGTGGGGGGCTAGGGGTCCGCGGTGATAGCGGAGGGGGTCTGGTAGGTACTGGGGGGGACTGGTTGTAATGGGGTAGGGGTAGGGGATGAGATGGGAGAGTTCATGTTAATACTGGGAGGGGACTGGGGCATACTGGGGGGGTCTGGTTGTAATGGCGGGGGGAGGGCCGTAAGGTGAGAGGGTCTGGTTGATACTGGGAGGGGACTGGGACATGCTGGGGAGGCCTGGTTGTAATGGTGGGGGGAGGGCGGTGAGCTGAGGCGATCTGGGGGAGACTGGGACATGCTGGGGAGGTTTGGTTGTAATGGGAGTGGAGGATGAGATGAGAGAGTCTGGTCGATACTGGGAAGACTGGGATGTGCTGGAGGGTTCTGGTTGTAATGGGGATAGGGGAGGGCAGTGAGATGAGAGGGACTGGTTGATACTGGGGGGACTGCTTGTAACGGTAGGCGGGAGGACAGTGAGATGAGAGGGTCTGGTTGATACTGGGGGGGGACTGGGACATGCTGGGAGGCTGTGGTTGCAATGGAGGTGGAGGAGCACAGGTTGATGAGGGGGTCTGGTTGATACTGGGAGGGATTGGGGCATACTGGGGGGTCTGGTTGTAATGGCAGTGAGGGAAGGGATGAGATGAGAAAGTCTGATACTGGGGGACTGGGAAATACTGGGGTGGTCTGGTTGGAATGGGGGAAGGGGAAGTCAATGAGATGAGAGGGTCTGATACTGGGGGAACTGGGGTGTGCTGGGAGGGTGTGCTTGTAATGGGAGAAGGGAGAGCAGTAAGATGAGGGTCTGGTTGATACTGGGGGGGATTGGGACATGCTGGGAGGGTCTGGTTGTAGTGGGGGGAGGGCAGTGAGATGAGGGTCTGTTTGATAGTGAGGGAGACGGGGACATACTGGGGAGTCGGGTTGGAATGGGGGATGGGGAGGCCACTGAGATGAGAGGGTCTGATTGATAGTGGGAGGGATTAGGGCATACTGGGAGGGTCTGGCTGTAATGGTATGGGGGGAGGGCAATGAGATGAGAGTATCTGGTTGGTACTGGGGGGGGACTGGGACATACTTGGGGTGTCTGGTTGTAATGGTGGGAGGGAGGGCGGGCAGTGAGATGAGAGGGTCTGGTTGATACTGGCAGGGACTGGGATATGCTGGGAGGCTGTGGTTGTAATAGAGGTGGTGGAGCACAGGTTGATGAGGGGGTCTGGTTGATACTGGGAGGGACTGGGGAATACTGGGGGGTCTGGTTGCAATGGCGGTGAGGGAAGAGATGAGATGAGAGTCTGGTTGATACTGGGGCATACCGTGGGGATCTGGTTGTAATGGGGTTGGTGGAGGGTAGTGAGATAATAGGGTGTGGTTGATACTGGGAGGGACTGGGGTGTGCTGGGGGGTCTGGTTGTCACAGTGTAGGGGGACAGCAATGAGATAAGAGGGTCTGGTTATACTGGGGGTGGGATTGGGCCCTCCTGGGGGGGATATGGTTGTAATGGGAATTAGGGATGAGATGAGAGAGTCTGGTTGATACTGGGGAGATTGGGACATACTGGGGGGGTCTGGTTTTAATGTTGCAGAGGGTGCAGTGAGATGGGAGGGCCCATGTTGATACTGGGGGGGGGTCTGGTTGTAAAAGAGGGGGGAAGCGGTGAGATGAGAGGGTCTGTTTGATACTGGGGGGAACTGGGGCGTGCTGGGAGGTTCTGGTTGTGATGGGTTTTGGGACGGGGATGTGATGGGAGTGTCTGGGTGATACCAGGGGAGACTGGGACATGCTGGGAGGGCTTGCGGTGTTCTTGGGGGGATGATATCGGGATATGCAGAGAGGTTCATTGTTGATACTGGGGGAAAACTGGGCCATGCTGGGAATATCTGGGGTGTTCTGGGGGACGGAAAAGGGGTGAGGGGTGGGTGCTGGCCATCCCGCAGGCACCGGGGGTGCTGGGTGGGCTGGCAGCGTTGCTGACGCTACTGGGGGGCGAAAAAACCCGTATATTTTTGGCCCAGCAGCTCCTACACGGCTGCAGTTGGAGCCTTTTCCGCTGCTGCAAATTCCTCCGTCACTGCTCGCTGCCTCTTTGCTCCCACACCAGCCCCGGCCCTCCACTGAAATTGTTCTTTTTCCTTTCCCGACATATTTTTTCGCTTTTATTTAGAGCCCGCGAGCAGCAATTCCTTTGTGGCTACGCTGGATACCCCAGCTCTTGCTCCGCGGGTAGGACTGGTCACCCCGATCAGTCCTGTGACTCTCTCCGAAATGGCAACTCGCCGTCGCCCCATCTTCGCCAAAGCCGTTTTCACCGAGGTTCGGCTCGGCTGCGGCGCTGCCTGCCCGGGGAATACCTCTCCTGCTGCGTTTTAGGAGCACGTAAGCTTTTTTTGGGACCCTCGTGGTCACCTGTCTCGGGCTGAACCCCCCAAATCTTCTCTGCTTTGCATGTAGAAGCTCCGCTCCAGCAGACGCTTGCTGCTTTTTCCCCCAAATACATCGCTTCGCCACCTTTGTGCTTTTCTTGCTTTGCCCCTTTCTGTTCCTCTGTCTCGCGAGGTCCGCGGGCGCTGTCTGTACGCTTTGATTCCTTCCCCAAGAGCAGACCCCTCCAAAACCTCTTGGTTTAAACCAACCAGCAGCGGTGGATTCCTCAGTAAGTCTGGCTCCGCTCCTCTCCCGACTAGCATCCCCACACGGCAGCGGGCCTGAATGGGCTCCCATGTAGCTGTATCCAGTGCTGCGGCAGGTAGGGAAGCCCTAAAACCCCTCAGTGACTTCACTGTGGCCATCACACAGTGCCAGAAAACACCGAATTTATCATCCTGCCTGAATTCGTGGTGGCGAGTCAGCTGGGATGTACTGAGTGTCCGGATGGCAGCCAAGGCAGCCCTAATATTTGGCTTTTTCGGAGCCGGGGAAGCGTGTTTCCAATGAAAGGCCAGGCACGGGGCACTTCCCCACCTGCTCATGCGAGTCTCCTCCTCCATGTCCCCCCCCGTGTCCGTGTCCCACTTCCAGCCCGCTCTGTGCCATCCCTTTCTGCCCATGCAGGCGATTCCCTCTCTGAACGCCTGGATTTGAGAGCAGGGGGACCTGAGACAGTGGGTTTGTTCTCCCCTCTGCTTGGGGGCCTTTCTGATCCCCCCCCACCCAGTGTCACTCTGATCTCTCAACCCAAAGGGAAGGCCTCCACAGCCCCTGGGTGAGAAATGGTCAAATCTGTCCCAGAAAGGCGAGCGTGCCCTGGGAGAGGGTAATCCTGAGCCCTCTTCCAGCGTTACTTGTGCAGTAAAGACGCAGGGTCCAGCCGTTTAAACGACAACAGGAGCGTCTCGTGAGTGCCTGCCTCAGCAGGGGACAAAAGTGTTTGTCTCAGTTTGGCTAAATGAGGATTTCTGCTGGTTTGGGGTTTTTCTAATTGGCTTTTTCTACTTCTTTCTTTTTCTACTTTATTCAACTTGCTGTCCCCTTTACCTTTTTCGTAATATATTCGACCATCACCTTCATCTCCTCCCTTTTCAACGTGGGATTCCTCAGCTTTGCTTTTTCTGGGTGTCCCGTCCCAGTGCTCCTGCAGCCCTTTGGGCTGACCGTACTTGCTCCGTGCCAGTGAGATGAAATAGCACCTGGAAACCCTCTTGCTTTGGCCATGAATTCACTTCTCCGCACCTTGAGACCTGGCCGGGGTTGGGAGGCGTGGGTGAGGAGCAGTGTTTCTTGGAGCACTCGTTAAGCTTTAATAGGATCAAAGTGGTTATTAATAGCGTTTAGCTCTTTCACTCGTAGCTCACCCCCTTGCCTTCCCTTGCAGTTGCCTGGTTGAAGCTCCATCCGCAGCTGCAGTGGGCTCCCATCGATACCTGGGCGCCGGGGGGGGGTTGGAAAATCCCTTGGAAAGACCCCGCTGCATCACTGGCTGCCTGTACTCCCGCAAACTCCTGTGCGTAGCAGCCACCGAGTTATACCAAATGACACCCCGTCGCGGATGCCGGCGCGGGCCGGTGGCCTCGGGCAGACTCGGTGGGGTCTTTGTGCCCAGAGTTTATCGGTTCTTGGTGGTCCCACCACGCAGCAGGTCTCCAGCACTTATCAGTCCTTGGAAGGCTTCGGCACGCTGCCTTCCCAGCCCGTACCTTTCTTCTCTTCTGCTTTTTATTCTCTGCCAGCTGTTTCCCTGCTCCTGCCCACGGGAGTCCTTTCTCAGGCGCCTTTAGGGCAGTTTTATGTCTGGTTTCGCAGCAGCTTCCTCGCCGTGTTGGCGGCAGGTCGGTGGGCGCGCTCTCCTCTGTGCAATGTGGTGCTTGGAGGCTCTTAAAGCATCCGCTGCTCCTGAGGGCTCCCCCACCCCGCTGCCTCTCACCGGGATGCCTCTGGACACAAAAGGCAAGACCGAACCACCTGAATTTAGCTTTTGCGATAGAGCTCTGTGTTTTATCTGGTCATTCTTGCCTGTGCATCAGGCCCTCGCGGGGTGTGATTTCACGTGAGATTTCGGGAGACGGATTGTGCTTTAGCCTTCTTCCCCTCCCTTGGCTAAACTGATCCACGCGCGGTGTCCCAAATGGGGCAGCAAATCCAGCCCGAGGATCTCCAAGGTGGATATCGGAGCCCGGCGTCTCTTGTTGAGCTGTGCAACCGCTGAACAGGCTCCGGAGGTATCAGTGGCCTTGGATGGAGCCTGGAAAAACACCGGCCTAAGAGAGGAGCGTTTGCTGAGAAGGTGATCTGAAAAACCACCCCAGTAACTCTCCGGAGCAGAGTTGTGCTGTTGAATCCCCAGGAGCTGGGGGCTGAATCCCTCCGTGCATCCACTGCCTGTGCCTGAGGCGGGGCTGGCAGCTCCTTGTCGCAGACGAGGGGTCACACAGGCACCCGGGGAGACCAGGCAGCCTCTGAGGAGCTTTGCAACCTGCCTGGAAGCTGCCGGCCAGCCGGTACGGCCCTTGATGGCTGAGGACATGGTTGAGGCCAGTCCCTCCGTTGTTGCTCTGACCCAAGAACTCGGCAGGCCACGCGAGGAAGCAAATTGCTCCCTGCTATGAATAGCCGCAGCCTTCAGTGCTAGTAACAGGCTCATGGGTAAAAAGTCCTTTAAGTGCTGACCTGGGCTGTTTCTCTGGCACTAGGACTGCCCACCACCTCGATCCCCCGAACGGAAAAGGGTTTGGTGACGCCAGGTTTTACAGACATTCTGTAGTGGCTGTCTCTCTACCTCCTCCCCACGCACCCTCCTTCTCCATCTTCCCCCCGCTCCTTCTCTGTCTCTCCGCCATCACGGATGAGCGGTTAGGTCGCTTAAAGAATCACCATCAAAGGTATTGGCAAGTAGTGATTTTAATAGAAATTTATAAACGTGTGATTTAACAGAGTTCAATGGCAAGGTTCACTCTTGCTTATTAAAGGAATGGAATGTATATAAAGAATTGAGGTAGAGGTGAATGAGAATGATTTATGCAGAGACTGAAAACCCAAGGGGGAAAAGGGGGCCCTCCCGTTGAGTCACGAGGTTCGGAATGGACCCCCTTGCTTTCTGAACTCCGCAGAGAGGAGCCCAGGTGCGGCTGGATCCAGATTTCATCTCAGACTTTATCAACGGTTTATGTCTAAACATTATCCATGTCTAGCAGCAGTTTAAGTTTTTGTGGTGGTGCATCTCCCCTCCCATCACCTTCCCGGACTGTTTTACAATCGCAGTCGCTCCCGTCAAGACTTGGCCTTTGTGCAGCGAGTTTGGGGGTTAAGCGTCCCTGGACCGTATCAGAAACCCACGGCTGAGGTGGGAGCAGCGCTGGCCGTACCAGGAATAATCAGTCGCCCCCTGACAGCCTTGGAACGTGTCTTATCTGGGTTGTAACTCGGGCAGATTGGTACGGATGGATCTGTACCAGTGTCACTGGAGTTTTTGAGAACTCCAGGAATTACCCACCCGGATTGTGGCCAGGATGAAAATTTACTGATGCCTGAAGTCAATCATCTCACCACCCTAGAAACAGCGGTACCAAGGGAGACCCTCTGAGCTCTGCTGGACCACAGGGGGCTGCGCCCAGTCTCTCCCTCTAACTGGGACGCCTCTCAGAGCTGCGAACTGTTAAGTTTGCATACAGAGGCCTGGTGACAGGAGCTGGGCTGAGCTCCGGTGCCTTTCGCTCCTCCAGACTCAATCTTCACCCGTTGAGTAATCATTTGATGTGAGTATTTCACTGAACTCGAAGGGAATTTTTAGTGGATACCTTGATATATGCGTATTGTGAGTAGTTCACTAAATTCACACAGATTCCTAGGCCTATTGTGTGTGCGTGTGTATCGATACAAATATTGTAGTAAACTATTTAATCACCGTGTAGATGCTAAATTACCCAATGATTAGTTATTCCTAAATTCCTGTGATCCTCTCTTAACTGTGAAGAAACCTTAAACTGCTGCTAGACATATAGAATCCTTGGACATAAACCGTTGACCAAGTCTGAGACTAGGAGTGGATCCAGCCGCACCTGGGCTCCTCTCTGAGAAGGAGTTTAGAAAGCAAGGGGGGCCATTCTGAACCTCGTGACTCAACGGGAGGGCCCCCTTTTCCCCTTGTATTTCCTTCTAACTCAATTTCCTTTTTCTTTATATATATATATATATATTTATATATATTATATATATATTTATATGTATATATTCCATTCATTTAATAAGCAATAGAGTGAACCTTGCCATTGAACTCTGTTAAATCACACTTTTATAAATTTCTATTAAAATGGCTATTTGGAAATATCTTTGACAGTGATTCTTTAAGCAACCTAACCGCTGGTTAGGTTGATTCACAGTTAAAGAGAGAATCACAGGACTTTAACAGCAATTAATCATTGGTGGATTTAGCATTTACAGAGTGATTAAATAGGATTTACTGCACTATTGGAATCGATTCACGCACACAATATGCATATAAAGGTACCTGTCAAAAATTCCCCTCGAGCTAAGTGAAATACTCGCGTCAAATGATCGTCTCGACCGGCGATGGTCGAGCCTCAAGGAGCGAGGGGGGCCCGAGTTCAGCCCAGCTCCTGTCGCCAGGCCTCTGTATGCAAACTTAACAGTTCGCAGCTCTGAGAGGCGTCCCAGTTAGAGGGAGAGACTGGGCGCAGCCCCTGCGGTCCAGGAGAGCTCAGAGGGTCTCCCTTGGTACCGCTCTTTCTAGGGTGGTGAGATGATTGACTTCAGGCATCAGTAAATTTTCATCCTGGCCGCAATCCGGGTGGGTAATTCCTGGAGTTCACAGAAATTCCAGTAACGCTGGTACGGATCCGCCTGAGTTAGGATCCAGATAAGATCTGTTCCAAGGCTGCCAGGGGATGACTGATGAGTCCCGCTCTCGTTCCCCACCTTGGCCAGGCAAGCGGGGTCCCTGGTACGGTCAGTGCTGCTCTCGCCTCAGCCGTGCATTGCTGGCAGGGTCAAGGGACGCTTAACCCCCAAACTCATCGCACGAAGGCCGAGTCTTGGTGGGAATTCCTGAGATGGTAAAGCGGTCCAGGAGATGGGGGAGGAAAATGCACCCCCCCTACCTTCTCCATCTCCCCCACCCTGCCCCCCTTTCCGTCTCCCCCTCGTCCCTATATGTCTGTATGTCCCTCTGACCTTCGTCTGCGCTGCTGCCACCCGTGCCTTCATCTTCACAACCCTTCCGTCATGGTCCTGCCCCCGGCCCGTCATCCCTCTCACTCTCTCCGTTCTTGTTTTTGCAGGGGCTGCCATGGAAGGGCAGCCAGGTCCTCCAGCCTGCGAGCCCTCCTTTTCCCAGAGACTCTCCCCCCTTTCCGAAGGAGATGGGCCTGAAGGCGAAGAAGAGCAGGAGGAGGCTCAGGAGGAGGATGCAGCCAGGGCGCAGCCAGGACAAGAGCCGGGGGAAAGCTCCCCAGAGCAGCTGGGGCAAGCTTCTCTGCGCCGCTTGGGACGGTGCTGGCGTGGGCAGGGCTCTCTCGCCTCTCCAGGTGCAGGCAGGCCCTGCCAGAAGACTGGTGAGGACGAGGGGGCTTCCCCGTGCCACGAGGCACTGGGGGAGCTGCGGCCGTGCCGGCGGAAGCACCGGTTGTGCCTGAAACCTGAGGCAAGCCAGGCCTCTGCATCCCCGGGACGGGGGGAGAATGCCGAAGAGCCGGGACCCTCTCGGGGGAAGAGGCTGCGGTTGATCTGGGGCCGGACAGGTGACTTCAGACAGAGGGAGATGGAGAACGGGCTGGAGGAGGCACTGCGGAGCAGCGAGGAGGAGGAGGAGAGGCAGTCTCGGTCCTGCTCCCCTGAGCTGCCCCTTTCTGATGATGCCCATCCTAAGCCGGACTTTGTACAGCTGATCGACGAGCGCGGCATCTACTCCACCGCCAAGCTGGTGCTGGGGAGCGCGGTGGGTGAGCTGGAGGAGGTGGCGGCAGGGCTGCCGGCCCACCCGAAGCGGGGAGCGAGCGGCGTCGGCGAGCTGGAGATCCGTGAGGTGATTGTGGACGAGAAGCCCTTCCAGTGCGGCGTCTGCGAGAAGGCCTTCAAACGGGCTTGGGAGCTGTTCAGCCACGAGGTGGTACACAACGAGGAGCGTCCCTTTCGCTGCGACCTCTGCCAGGCCTCCTTCAAGCGCCACTCGGACTTCAAAAGCCACCGGCTGGTCCACACAGAGGAGCGCCCCTTCCGCTGCGAGCTCTGCGGCAAGCGCTTCAAGCGCTCCTCCAACCTCCAAGAGCACCGGCGCATTCACAGCGGCGAGCGTCCCTTCCGCTGCCCCCGCTGCGCCAAGAGCTTCAAGACCCCCTACGAGCTGCAGCGCCATGCGCTCACCCACTGCGCCGAGAAGCCCTTCAAGTGCGCCGACTGCGGGAAGGACTTCCCCACCTCCAACGCCCTCCTCCTCCATCAGCGCCAGCACTGCGACGACAAACCCCACGTCTGCGGGGTCTGCGGGAAGAAGTTCACCTACGGGCACAGCCTCAAGGTGCACGAGCGGGTGCACACGGGCGACCGCCCCTTCATCTGCCCGCTCTGCGGCAAGGGCTTCAAGCAATCCAACGCCCTCTCCTCCCACGAGCGGGTGCACACCGGTGAGCGCCCCTTCATCTGCAAAACCTGCGGGAAGGCCTTCAAGCAGTCGTCCTACCTGGTGATCCATGAGCGGGCGCACACGGGGGAACGCCCTTACAAGTGTGAGGTGTGCGGGAAGGCCTTCGCCCGACCCTCCTTGCTCCTCCAGCACCACCGCGTGCACAGCCAGGAGCGGCCCTACAAGTGCAGCTTCTGCCACAAGTTCTTCAAGGACCTGGCCTACCTGGCCGTGCACGAGAAGGTGCACACGGGTGAGACCCCGTACAAGTGCAGCGTCTGTGACAAGGGTTTCGCTCACCCCTCCAACCTGCTGCAGCACCAGCGCGTGCACCGCGACGGCTGAGCCCCGGCGTGGCGAGCACAGCCATGGTGTTGCCAGGCCGCGGCAGCTGTGAGCGCGCCGCCACCGACAGCAGAGCTGCAGGCTGGGGGACCCTGTGTGTGCACCCAAGGACCGGTGTGGACCCCTGCAAAGCTGCAGCGCTTCTCCTGAGCTCCAGCCCTTCACCGAACCTGGACCTGCGCCATGCTCTCCTCCCTCCATAGGGGGTGATCCCAGCAGGACCCTCCCCGAGCCCGTGGGCCAGGGTGGCTGCAAGCTCCTGGCAGGCCTGCCGTGGCTTGTGGCATGCCGTGGCTCGTGGCACACCGCTGCCGGGCAGGCAGGAGCCCTCTTCTTTGCCCTCATGCAGGGAGGAGGGCTGAGACCTCCCTTAAGTCGTCCCAAGACCCCCTCCCTAGTCATCCCAGTGAGTGTGGCTCAGCCTGGGCTGGGGGCTCCCAGGGAGTTGGGGCACGCTGTTGCCTGCAGGAGGGGACAGACCTGCCTGGTTTTGGGGAGGGAGATATGACGACGGTACGGGTAGCAGAAAGGATTGCGGGGGAGAGCGAGGAGCGGGCACCTCCCTTTCCCCCTGAAGCCTTTTGGGGTTCAAGTGTCCCGTCCATATCTCATGCTGCTGCTAATGACCTGGTTAATCGCCCCCTTTTTTTCTGCCCCAGGGTGCTGGTAGGGGTGGTAGGGAGCAGAAGAAAGGGGGTACACATGCTGCTGCCGTCCACTTTGGGAGCCTCAGCAAGCAACACCCGGCGCTAGAAATCCTTCAGCCGCTCCTAGGACTTTACAGGCAGGAACCTGGATGGGGTACGGGCAAGCAAGACACAAACAGCCCTCTGCATCCTCCTCCTCCTCCTTCTTCTCTCTTGCTTCCCGGAGCTACCCCTGCGCTGCCACCAGAGCCTGGATTTGTCCTCCCTTGGTTGATGGCTGCTGGGCAGAGGGCGGCACACGGACCTTTGCTCATGAGGGCAAAGTCCTGTCCTTGCCTGCACTGGTGCCCTTGTGCTGTCCTTTGGACTCCTGGACATCCCAGGTCCCGCCCCGTCCCCCCTTTTCGTACGGTCCCTGTAGCGCTGGGAACGGGGGGGTGGGATGTGTGTGCTCCTCGGCGCTCTGCACACTAATTACAGGATGGTTATTTAACAACGGCTCTGTCTTATCGCCTCCTCCAGCTCGTGGCTGGGTCTTGACAGGGGCTTTTGGTGCTGGTGCAATCCTTGGTGATCTTGCTTCCTTCCCTCCTTCAGACGTGAATGAGAGGTCTCCTGGCACATGCTGCTGGCAGACGTTGTAAGGAGAGACCCACCAAATCCCGGGTGCGAGGCAGATCTCACACAGCACCGCTGAGCCTGTACCCTGCAGAAGTTGGGTGCAAGATGGGCCAGCGAGATGCATTTGGGATGTGGGCTGGTGGATCTCCCTGCAAGGACTGTTGTGGGCCTCCTGGTCACCTTGGTCTTCTCCCCTGCCCCTCAGCTTCCCAGCTTCCTCCCATTTCAGCCCTTGAGACAGCACTGGGGCAGGTCTGGCCTCTTCCAAATGCTGTTCCCAGCTGTGGGTTGTGAGGTTGTGATTTGGCTTCAGAGTTGAGCCTGTCCCTGAACATCTGTCCTCGGTAACCCAGCCGGTGGTGGACACATCTCAACAGGATCCCATCCTGGGATCTGCTGTGTCCATGTGTCTCTGGGTAGAGGAGGTTGCAGCTGCAGCCCTGGGCACAGACTGCCTGCGGTGATGGTTCTTCACCCTTTAAGGCGTGGCAAGATGCTGGAGGTGGTGTATTGGCCACGAAGCACCTACATGATGTGTGTTGTAGTGGTGGGGGCCCCTTCGCCCCAACCCCGGAGCAGCCACAGCTCCCCTTAGGCTGCATCCCACCCAAACTCACCCTCTCCTTTAACTCGTGGTCCTGAGCAGAGGGGGATTCTCATAAAAGAGGAAAAACTTGGGGACATGGGATTTGGTGGCAGGAGGTGGTGTCATTTACATCACTCCAGGTCCCTTCCTTGTCACATTTTTGCCTCTGTGGGTGTCACGCACTTGAAGGCACCTCCAATGATGCATGTTGTCTGTGTAGGAGCAGCCCAATCAAGTGCTCCAAATGGCTGATGGAGAGCTGGGATTGCATTCAGCTGCTGAGGCCATCAGAGATGATCTGGGGTACCCAGCTGGCCTTCAGCTCCTCTTCCAGGAGTGCTTGCATCTCTTACAGACCCTAAGTCCTCTATGCCAGCCCCCCATGAGTGTCTGGGGTGATTGAGGGCATCTCAGGTGGCACTCGGTAGCCAGACTCTCTGTGTTCTTATGGTTTGACAAGCCCCAACCTTTGATGGGCATCCTGCCCTGTGGGATCTCCAGCCGTAGGCATCCTGGAGGCCAAAGGGAGGTTTACCTTCCTGATCTCCTGCATTTCATATGGAGGGAGAGGACCATCTCTGGTGGTTCAAGCCCCAGGGTGACTGCTCCCAGAGATGCCCATCTCGGAATTAAGGCTTTTCTCGTGTGCTGGGATCATGCGTTGCGTGATCACCAAGCAATGGTCATCACCAAGCAATGGATAAGGTCACCAAGTGATGACCTTATGGCCAACACCAGCTTGGTAGCTGGTAAGGAAAGGGATGGCCTTGCTGCTGGAGGAAATTATTTCAGGTTTTGTGCTGCTTGGATGTTCTGCAGACCCCCTGCTCCTCTCTAAGCCATGGCCTGGGGGGTGATCTCATGCTGGTGCTGCCCAGCTTTTCCAGTCCATCTTGAGAGGTTTCCTCCAGCACCTGGTGAGCTCCTGGAGTTTCTCAGGTGGGATCTAGGGGACAGCTTCACCTGGGGTGAGGAGCACGGGGGCTCGCATGGAGGGCTTTCAGTTTATTTCTGAATGTGATGGACCCCAAGCAGCCCTGACTCTGATTTTGCTCCTAATTTGGGGACCTTACTCTCCAGCCCTTCTGAAGCATCACAGGAAAAAGAAGAAATGCGGAGAAACCTTTGGTTCTGCCCCTTTCCCAGTTTTGGGATGTCCTTCATCCCTGGGGAAGGTGGAAAGAGGACTGGGCACAATGTACCTGCGCTTCCTTCTGGCAAGGAAGGCATCAGTTGCCTTGGCAGATGCCATCTTCTGCTGTTGGGACCTCTGCTCATTGGGTTTTCTGACCTCCCTCCCATCATCCCGGGTGTTTTGGGGGCACAGCCCTCAGTTTGCGAGCCTGCCGGCCCCCAGGGTGAGGCTGAGAGTGGGGTCTCTCTGTACTGGGATGCTTTTAGGCATGGGGTGCTAGCGGAGAACCGTGAGCGATCGCACATCTTGTGTCCTCGCGAACCTCAGCAGGGAGGTTCCCCACGGTTGGGTCCCCAAGGGATGGTTGCAGGTTGGGGGCATGAGGCAAGGAAAATGGAGTTCTGTGCCTGCCCCAAAATGCACCCGGGGATGGACAGCTGAGCATTCGGGGCTGGGGGGTAAAGCACTTTGCAGCTCTGGCACCTGAGTTGGTCAAGAAATGGGGGGACTTGCTTCCATCCAAGGTCTGGGGGAAGCCATGGCAGAGGAGCACAAAAGCAGCTCACGTCCCCCACCAGCGCTCACGCCCATCATGCCTGGAGGCTTAGGGACCCCCTTTTAATTTATTTGCACCCTTCCTTCTGCTTCTCTGCTCCTTTGGCCTTGTGCCGGTCGCCAGGTTCATTGGGCTCCTCCTGAGCCCTGGGGGCTGCCCAGGGGGTGCCGAGGCGGGTTAAATAAATGTCACCAGACTGGGAGACCCTGCTTGGCCAGCTGTTTCGGGGCTTCTGATGGAAGTCATTGGTACTGGCTGGTTTCGAGCCCGTCAGCTCCTGCTTTGCAGTCTTCAGGAAAGCAGATTAGGGAAAAGGGGGGGCAGTGGGAGCCCTGGGCGACCCCCCCGGGGCACGAGCTCGGGAGGGGCTGGCATCACGGGGCAGCGTCTTCCTTCGTGAGCTGCGTCGTCTCGGTGTCGGCATCTTCGGAGGCTTCTGCCTTGGTGGGGACGTAGATGGCCCCCATGGGCTGGAAGGACGTCGCTGAGGCACTCTGGTCTCTGGGGTGCCAGCGGGCTGTGAGATGGAGGGAATGCCGGGCTGTCACCGGGCTCTGGTAGCTGCTGAGCTGACCCCCGTCTCCACGTCCCCCTGGGTTTTGGGGTGGCTGGAGTGGGGACCGTGAGTTGGGGGGGTGGATACACAGGGATGGGACTGTCACCTCCAGTCTGGGCTGCTGCCATGCACCTCCTCTTCAGGTTGAGCCAGAGCAGAACCCCGCTCAGCAGCATCACCAGAGCCAGCAGCGCTATCAGCACCGAGCAGGACGGTGAAGCGCCTGGGGGTGGGGGGAGAGCAGGCTTGGGATCCCGTTTCCAGCCAAGACCAGTAACAGCATGCAAGAAAACCTAACACTGAACGTGGTCTGCCTCCCCCCAGCAGCTCAGCTGGTGGTGGAGATGGCCTCCTTAATTAGGCTTCACATTAAGACCCATTTCCCTGGGTGGACAATGGGAGGGGGGGTTGGAGCGACCTTCCGTGTTCCTGCTGCTCTTAAAACCTGTATCAGCTCTCCATTGCGTTGCCCTGCTTTGGATTTGGGGTGCTACATCTCACATAGGCCTATTTCTGACCCTCTGCAATCCTTCAAAGTTGTCTCTGCTCTACCACAACCTATTTGAGAAACGGCCTGGTCCTGGAGGGACCCCAGAGGATTTGGGAGAGGGATAAGGAAATTTGGGCTCCAAGAAGAAATGGGAGGGATGAGTGTGTTCTGGGGTCAGGAAAGCATCTCCGATGCTCGCCAGGGTGATGGAAAATGAGGCACAACCCCCAGGAAAGGCCCTCAAGACCTTGCTGGGATGAACATGTGCCACCTTTCCCCTTTCTTCTCGCCTTGGGACCTTTTCCCCCCACCCAGCATGGACACCGTAGAGGATCCCGGTGCTCACCCTTCGGCTTTGTGCACACCACGCCAGCTGCCGAGCCCTGCCTGCACGGCCCCAGCCCCATGTCTCTCTGCTGGCACTCCAGGAGCAATGACTCGGTCCCCCGGCAGCTCAGCCCCTCCAGCAAGGCATGGTCATCCCCCTGCCTGAGCTGGGCTCCGACGGGCGCCGACTGGGCTGGCCCACAGCCCAGCTGCCTGCAGACCACCCCGGCTTCCAGCAAGCTCCAGCCGCTGCTGCACACCCTGTGCCAGGTAGCGTTGTAGAGCACCTCCACCTGCCCCGCGCAGGAACCGGGACCATCTTTCACCCGCACCTGCAAGGGGTTTGTGCCTGCAAGGGGGAGCAAAGGGGGTGAGACGGCCCCTCCAACCCAGCAGGCAGACGGAGAGGGCCATGCAAGGTGCATACGCATGCAAGGATGAGTGTGCATGCCATGTGCCACCTGTACTTGCTGCACCATTCCTCCCCCCAGCTTCCTTGCAAGGTCATTCCTATCAGTGATGTCCCACCAGTGCTGCCAACCTCCCAGTCCCAGATAAAACCCTTTTTGGGGGCATCTGAGCATGGGGACCACCTGAGCACACGACTCCCGCGTCTTCCTCGTGGTTGCAGTTATGGAGTCCCCAGCTGCTAAGGCTGCACTGGAAGAAGGTGGACTCCATGCCGGTGCACTCCACGTCATCCAACCAGATGGGGTCCAACCCTTGCCCGAAGTGAGCTTGGCCTGGGGCCGACACAGCTGTCCCACAGCCCAGCTGCCGGCAGAGCACTTTGGCATCCTTCAAATCCCAGCTGTCGTCGCAGACAGTCCCCCACCGCTGTTGGTGAAGCACCTCCACTCTCCCGGCACAGCGGTGCGGGCCGTTGGCCAAGCGGACCTGCGCCGCCTCTGTGACATTGGCATCTGGCAGGAGAGAGCCGGTTAGGAAAGGAGAAGAAGGCACCCATCACCTTGCCAAAAAAATCCCCAAACCAGAAGTCAGAGTGCAAACACAGAGTCATTATGGTTCCCCCCAGCAAGGGATGCAACCCCCGCAACGCTTCCAGAGGAGCGTGGCCATGGGGATGGATTTCAGTTGCACCTTCATACCCTAAAATGGTGGTGTTTCCTCCATGCAAGCATGTGGACCAGGCAATGGAGACCAGGGTGGGGATTTGGGGTCGGGTGGTCCCCTTGAGACAGGCCTGGCTTGCTTAGTGCCACGGGGGGGTGGGGGTGGGGGTAGGTTTTGATGAGATGTTGGTTATGAATGGGGTGGGAACCTGTTGCTGGGTTGGGGACAAGCCTGGCCAAAAAGAGGCTACGACCCTTTGCTGGCCCCTCCCTCCCCAAAAAACATGCCTTTCCAGGCCTAGCATCACTCAAGAGGCAGCCAGATGCAGGACAGACCCTCCTGTCCCCCACCCGCCCCAGAGGCCCTGTATCGCAGGATGGGAAGTACCTGAGCACACCACGCCGGCATCTTCTCCGTGGTGGCAGTTACTCCGGCCCCAGGGACGGGCTTGGCACTGGGCAAGGGCATCCTCGCTCCCAGAGCAGGCCACGTCATCCAGCCAGATGTGCCCCATCCCGTGTCCAAAGCGAGCCCGGCCGGGGGCTGCCGTAGCCCTGCCACAACCCAGCTGCCTGCACACCACTGCCGCGTCGTTCAGGTCCCAGCCGTCGTCGCAGACCGTCCCCCACTGCCCTTCATGGAGCACCTCCACCCTCCCAGAGCAGCGATTCGGTCCTTCTGCCAGGCGGACCTCAGCCTTGGCCAGGTCTGTGGGCAGAGAAGCAGGTGATGCAGCGTTGAGGACAAGAGGACGGCGTGTCCGGGGCAGGGGCTTTTTGGTGGCAGCGGCTGGGGTGCAAACCTAGGGCAGATGCCCAGCCATGGTGGGATGGGAGGACAGATCCGGGCCTGAGCCCTGCCTGCAGAGACATGCAGGCAGGCACGGCCCTTGGGGCTTCATAATCACCACCAGGCACCTACGTTTGGCCACCAGACTCAGTCCCTGTTGGGGAAGGGGAGAAATAAATCCCCTTTCTCAGAGCCTCGCTGGGACCCAGCAGAGTCTCGGTGCAGCCTGCATCCCCAACTGGGTGTCAGCGTCCTTTCTCCCCCCCTTCCCTGCTCAGCTGTGCCAAGGGCGGTTGGATCGGGGCAGCTCCGTGGGCTACTGGGGTGTGGGGACAGGGGCCAACACCTTCTGGCAAGGGGATGAGCCCCCATGCCCTTGAAATCTCCTTCCTGCAGCCAATGCTCCTGGGGGCAGGTTGGAGAGGAAAAGGCTTTTTCTTTTTGGGGAGTGGGAGGGAGCAGCTCCAAGCTGTGCTTTTAGGACCTCGCAGGAATGAGCGTCACCTGAGCAGACCACGCCAGCATCCTCTTCGTGGGTGCAGCCGTTGACTCCCCAGGAACTGGCCTGGCACTCCACAAGGGCATTCTCCCCCCCGGAGCACTTGACCCTGGCCAGCCAGATGGGACCCAGCCCGCGCCCGAAGGAAGCCCCTGCCGGGGCTGCGATGGCCACCCCGCAGCCCAGCTGCTGGCAGACCACCGCCGCGTCATTCATATCCCAGCCGTCATCGCAGACCGTTCCCCATTCCTGGTTGTGCAAGACCTCCACCCTCCCGGCGCAGCGATGCGGGCCGTCCACAAGCCGGACAGTCGATGCATTGGTTGCACCAGAATCTGGAAGCACCAGAGAAACGTCACAGTGGGTTGGGGACACACACGGTGCTGGTAGCAATGCCCGGGGCTGGGGCGAAAGGACGCCCTACCTCAGGAAGGGCTTGACCATCTCACTGCAGCATCACCCTGGAGGCAGCAAGATGCAGGATGGACCCCCCCCGGCCCTGCAGGACACCCCGTGTTGCAGGACCAGGACGTACCTGAGCACACCACGCTGGCATCTTCTCCATGGTTGCAGTTACTCTGCCCCCAGGGACGGGCTCGGCACTGGGCAAGGGCATCCTCACTCCCAGAGCAGGCCACGTCATCCAGCCAGATGCGCCCCGTCCCCTGTCCAAAGCGAGCCCGGCCGGGGGCTGCCTCAGCTCTGCCACAGCCCAGCTGCCTGCACACCACCACCGCGTCGTTCAGGTCCCAGCCGTCGTCGCAGACCGTCCCCCACTGCCCAGCGTTGAGCACCTCCACCCTCCCAGCGCAGCGGTGTGGCCCGTCCACCAGTCGCAGGTCGACTGAGCTGGAGTTGCCTGCTTTTGTGGAGAGGGAAATAGGTGGACGCGCGGTTGCAGGGCACCCCCACATCCCTGGACCACCCCCCACCTGCAGCATCCCACATGCCTCCAGGGAGGAGCAGGGCAGGGCCAGCGTTCGAGCATTGATAGCATAGAGTAAAAAAGGGATTGACATGGCCGCGTGCAGCCGTTTTACCGGGGGGACAAAACCTTGGGCGTGATGCCTGGCTGCGGGGTTTGGGTTGGAATGGACCTTTAAAGACCATCTACTCCAACCCCCTTTCCATGGGCAAGAAGATCTTCCACTAGATCAGGTTGCTCAAAGCCCCATCCAACCGGACTCATATAGACTCGTAGAATGGGTTGCATTGGAAGGAATCTTTAAAGATCATCTAGTCCAATCCTTCAGCCTTGGACAGGGACACCTTCCACTAGATCAGGGTCTCAAAGCCCCATTCAACCTGACCTTGAACACTTCCCATGATGGATTATCCACAACTTCTCTGGGCAACCTGTTCCAGTGTCTCGCCATCCCTATCAGAAAACATTTCTTCTTTATGTCCACTCTAAATTTGCACTCTTTCAGTTTAAAAACATTGCCACTTTTCCTGTCACTACAGGCCTTGGTAAAACATCTCTGTCTTTCTTATAAGCCACCTTTAAGTATTGAAAGGCCACAATAAGGTCTCCCTGCAGCCTTCTCTTCTCCAGGCTGAACAACCCCAACTCTCTCAGCCTTTCCTCATAGCAGAGGTGTTCCATCTCTCAGATCATTTTTGTGGCCTCCTCTGGACCGGCTCCAACAGGTCCATGTCCTTCCTGTACTGAGGACCCCAGAGCTGGACGCAGGGTTCCAGGTGAGGTCTCACCAGAGCAGAGCAGAGGGGCAGAATCACCTTCCTCCACCTGCTGGCCACGCTGCTTTGGATGCAGCCCAGGATACGGTTGGCTTTCTGGATTGCAAGCGAATGGTGTCAGCTCATGTCCAGTTTTTCATCCACCAGTACCCCCAAGTCCTTCTCTGCAGGGCCACTCTCAGCCTGCATTGATAGTGGGGATTGCCTCGACCCAGGTGCAGGACCTTGCACTTGGCCTTGAGGTGAAGGTCCAGGAAATACACATGGGTGAAAGCTGCAAGAAGCTCCTACACCAGCTCTGCACACAGCATCTCCGAAGGGGGGGCAGCTGCCTGCCCCTGGGTACCGGCAGGAGCTCTGCCTCCAGCCAGCCCCGTCCTGGCTCTCACCTGCGCACACCACGCCGGCGTCCTCCCCGTGGTGGCAGTTGTGGATGCCCCACATCTTGGCTCGGCACTCAAAGAAGTCACTTTCCTCCCCTGTGCAACTCACATCGTCCAGCCAGATGGGACCGGCTCCCCACCCAAACCGAGCCAAGCTGGGGGCCAAGAGGGCCACCCCGCAGCCCAGCTGCCGGCAGACCACCGCCGCGTCGCTCATGTCCCAGCTGTCGTCGCAGACTGTCCCCCACTCGTTGTTATAAAACACCTCGACCCTCCCGGCGCACTTGCTCAAACCACCCACCAGGCGAAGCCTGGGGATGCTGGCAATTCCCGAGCCTGCAAAATACTCAAAACCAGGCATTATTAGGGATATGCTTGTGTGTCTTCACACCTGCTGGGCTGGAGAAGGCAGGACATCCCTGTGATGGTTCTGGATGGCATTGCTGCAGCGAGGCCCCTTGCCCTTTATCAGGGACTTGTAGCAAAGCGAGCACAGGGGTTTTTGCAGGGTGGAAGGAGCTGCAGAAGATCCCTTTCACCAGTTGCACCCTGAGGGTGGTTGCACCCTGGTTCAGAGGTTGGGACAGGAGAAAGCACACGTGTCTCCATGTGAGGGACACTGTGCAGGCAAGAAGGGATGCACAGAGTCCCTCCCAGTGTTTCTCCATGCTTTCCTTCCCCCTTGCTTGGAAGCTGCATCACCTAGGTTCAGGTGGCTCTACCCGCTTTTTGGCCTAGAGGAAATGGCAAAGGATCTTTTTCTGGTTGTCCCTGTCCTGACCGCTTCTGACTGCCACATTGACCTGTCCGTGGAGGCTGACCTTCTAAGGCCAAGGCTAGACTGGTAGCAGCTAGCTCAAAAGTGGTGTATCACATGAGAGCAGCTGGTTCCAGTGCATCTCTGCGTATATCTGCCCGTCCTGGCGTTTTACAGTGCCGGCAGCACAAGTCGCTCTGTCTGCTCTTGAGCCGGGGCAGGGCATAGTCAAATCTGCTGCCACTCGAGCAGCACCCCCGCACCCTCCAGCTACTGCTCCCAAAGGGTGCAGGTGCTTCACCCCATGAAAACATCTTGGACACCTCCAATGGTACCAGACACTGAGGCATGTCTTTAGCCATGCTGCTTTTTTCCCAGTGTATCCCATTTTTCCATGTCTCTGAACACTGTTATTTTAACACGGTTTCTACCAATCTGGGCAATTTGTTGGCCAGCTTGCTCCCAAACATTTCCCAGCCTGCAGAAGGATGGAGCTTGGTCCGTCTTACAGTAAAGATGTGGTGAGGATTACCTGAGCAGACAACGCTGGCATCTTCCACGTGGTTACATGCATGGTGTCCCCAAGGCTTGACAGGGCATTCAGCGAGGGTGGCTTCTGTCCCAAGACAACTCACCCCATCTAGCCAGATAGGGCCAGATCCTTGTCCAAACCCAGATAAACCTGGGGCTGACACGGCCGTCCCGCAGCCCAACTGCCGGCACACCACGGCCGCGTCGTTCAGGTCCCAGCCATCGTCGCAGATGGTCCCCCACTGCTGGTTGTGAAAGACCTCCACCCTCCCGGCGCAGCGGTGCGGGCCATTCACCAACCGCAGGGCTTCCGAGCTCCCCGGGTCCAAGTCTAAAAACAGAATCGGGGGACAATAAATCCTGGCCAGAAATGCCTGCCTGTCCAGTGGCTGGCAATGGTGGACCTTCCCTTGCAAGGGGGCTTGCAAGGTGTCCACCAGCATGTAGCATTTCTGCTGCTGCCGCTCCATGCTGTGCGTGCATGAACACCTTCTGGGACAAGCCTGCTACGACCATGCCCAGTAGATTGTGAACCCGGACAAGTTACTGAGGAGCTCCCGTGATGTGCATTTCCCCGTGGGGACAAGGAGGCAAGGAAGCAACAAGTGCATCGTGCACCTGAGCAAGGAATAACTTGGTGAAAAGAAGGGACTCCCCGAGGACTAGAGGCTGTGCAGTAGCACGGATCAAAAGAAAACCCACGGGGCAGCTGCAACCCTGGTGGGCCAGGGCTCTTTGCACGTGATGGAAAGCCTACGTCTTACAGGCTTGGGATTTCTGGGAATCCCAGGCTTGGGATTTCCAAGCATTTTGCCTGAGGGAAGCCAGGGACTGGTAGACCTCGAAACAGAAAACACCTAGTACTCCCCGGTGGGACTGCGGGAACAAGGGGTGGTTGAGCCAGGACAAGGTGGAGCTGGATGGAGGAATTTGGTCAGACTGCACGGCCTCCCCCAGGGGAGGACGGATCCCCGACTCACCGCCACTGACCTGTGGCCGCAGAGCACGAGACGCCTGCGTGCCCCCTCGACTTGCAGCTCTCAGCACCCCAGAACTTGACCTTGCATTCGAAGAGGGCCCCCTCCGTCCCGGTGCACTCCACGGCATCCACCCAGATCAGGCCATCTCCTGTCCCAGACGAGGTAGACCCCACGGTTGAGCGCGCCACCCCGCAGCCCAGCTGCCGACACACCACGTGGGCTTCGGCCAGGTCCCATCCGTCGGTGCAGATGCCCCCCCAGCGCTGATCATGAAACACTTCAACTTTCCCGGAGCACGGGTCTGAGCCATTCACCAGGCGGAGGTTTCCAAGGTCGGAAATGCCTGATCCTACAACATTAGAGTGTACACACGTTAAGGAGATAACTTCTGCCCCGTGAAACCTCTGGCTGCCAGCAATGGGTTTACACCAAAGGGGCTCAAGGATGTTCTTGCGACAACACCTTGTGGGTCAAGGATGCTCTTGTGCAACAGAGAGGGCAGGCCTTTGAGGTGTGATGTGAACTGGCCCAAGTGGAGCCCAAGGCTTGATTAGCATGGGCTTGACCACACTATAGCCAGCGGCGCTTATATAGTTTGCCCTCCTAAAGCAGACACATAGGGTAGGGTCCAGTCGCCAAGATGTAGGCATCCTTGTGCCGTTTGGGACTCCCGGGATACCTCACCTGCCCTCCAGCTGCTCCTGAAGGGCACAGATTTTCCTGTAGGATCTCTTAGCCCAACTAGGGGGAGATTCTACCTTCCTCTGCTGGGGCGACTGAATTCAACGCTGGCTGTGTCGGTCAGTGACACATGGATATTAAGGAAAGTCCATCCTGATATTAATCAACCTGGTTGCAACCCAGTGGCCCCAGCTTCTTAATAGTCACTAAAATGGGCTGCGGGTTTCCCCTGGCAGAAAGTCGGAGCTGGAGAGGAGAGAGAGGGATGGGAGATGGGCTCTCATGGGCTCACACAGCTCTGAGCATCATGGGGTACATCTTCCATGGATCAAGCAAAGGTGTCAGAGAGTCCTCCCTGACTGTAACGGGAGAAGACCCATTCATACTGCAGCCTGCCCTGCTATGAAGAAGCAGGTGGCCGTGTTGTAATTTGCCTGGTGGGAATGGTTTCTGGCCTGTGCTAACTGCCAGGATTTGTGATAAATAACATCAGCCAAAAGCATGCCAGAGACCATATTTTTAGCACTAGCCATGCAAATGGGCAAGGCATTTGTTTTTCTCTGGCTTTAATGTCTGCATACAGCTGCCCTCTTCCAGCAGGAGGGACCACGAGGAGCTGACTTCAAAGCAAAGGGTCTCCAGGCTGGCTGCAAACTGTTCCTGCATTGCAAGCCCTTGCGCCCATAGGGGAAAGCAGAGTCAAACCCCAGTGCAGGAGGACCGTGGTAAGGTTTGCAATGGACAGTGGTTACCTGAGCATATCACGCCGGCATCTTCTTCATGCTTGCATCCATGGACACCCCAGCTCTTGGCTCTGCATTCGGAGAGGGCTGCCTCGGTCCCCGTGCAGCGCACGTTGTCCAGCCAGATGGGTCCCTGTCCCTGCCCGAAGTGAGCCCGCTGCGGAGCCGATACCACCATCCCGCAGTCCAGCTGCCGGCACACCACTTTGGCATCCATGAAGTCCCAGCTGTCATCGCACACTGTCCCCCATTTCTCATTGTGAAACACCTCAACCCTCCCAGCGCAGCGACCTGGGCCATCCACCAGCCGGACCGGGGCAAAGCTGGAAACAGCCGAGCCTGCAAACAGGCAGGGAGATGCTCAGAGCATCCAGCCCCTTCACAGGGGGAGGAAGGACCCTGCGTTTTGGCACATAGCTGGTGCTGTGTGGTCACGTCGCCTCTGAACCCACAGCATCTCATCCCCACCTCATGGAGGAACTTCTCAAAGGGTTTAGGGGTATTTGACCCAGAAGCAAGTGGGGTGAAGCTGGCATCTTGCTCCCAACTGGGATGGGGGAAATTATGGGTGCATCCTGACCCACTGCTGTGGTGCCCGAGTGAAACCCACCTGAGCATACCACGCTGGCATGCTTTCCATGGCTGCAGCTGCTCTCTCCCCACGGGCTTGCCTGGCATTTTGTAAGGGCTGGCTCCGTCCCCTGGCAATTCACGTTGTCCAGCCAGATGCGTGGGGGTCCGGCACCGAAGTCCACCCCCTCCAATGCCGGCAGTGCCGTCCCACAGCCCAGCTGCCGGCACACGACCTCGGCGTCCTGCTTATCCCAGCCACGGTCGCAAACAGCTCCCCACTCCTCCTGGTGAAGCACTTCGACTCTGCCAGCGCAGCGGTGTGAGCCATTTGCCAGCTGGAGATGAGCCGGCTCGGGGATGATCGAGTCTGCAAACATCCGAGAAATTTATTAATGCCTTCAGATGGCGGCCAGTTTCCCTCCATGCTTATCCTATTGCAATTAAGCTCCCGGCCCCTCTTCAAGTTGTCAAAAAGCACAGCGGAGGGGGGGAGAAGAGGACTCCCCATGACCCCTGAAACCCTCCCCAGGAGCACCCTGCACCAGACCATCTCTCTGCAGAGCGTGGTCTGCGCTGGTCCTGCATCCTCCTGGACACCAGCCCCACTCCCTGCAAGAACTGCTCGCCAGGCAGCTTGCTTTTGCCAGGCTTCCCCCAATGAGTTGGTCCTGTTGTTGGAGCTGGAAGGTTCCTGGAGGGGTGGGAAATAGGGATCCCTGCAGGAATGCTTCCCACTGCCTTAAATAAACACCTTGGGATGGGAATAGCAGCCCTCCAATGGGGCCATCACGTGCAGGGAGGAAAACCCCACTGCCTGTTGATGCTGACCCCCAGTCTTATCTGGGGGTGCAGGCCTGCCGGCGTGACACCCTCCCCTCCCGCCGCCTTGCATGGAGCGATGCCAAAGGAGCATTGGTCACCTGAGCAAACCACGCCAGCATCTTCCCCGTGGTAGCAATTATTGACGCCCCATGGCCGGGCCCGGCAGGCGGACAGCGTGCTCTCCAACCCTGTGCAGTTTGTCTCATCCATCCAGATGATGCTGTCCCCGCGCCCGAACTGACCCGCCCCAGGGGCCGACAGCGCTCGCCCGCAGTCCAGCTGCCGGCAGACAACCTCGGCATCCAGCAGGTCCCAGTTGTCATCGCACACGGTGCCCCACTGCTTGTTATGGAAGACCTCGACCCTGCCAGCGCAGCGGCTGCCATAGTTCACCAGCCGGACCTGGTCGCCCTCCGAATTACCTAAAAGAGGGAAATATGGGGAAGGGCCGGCACACTGCGACCTCCGGGTAAGGAAAAATGCCCTGGCACCTTCTCAGGTCACTGAGTGTTGCAGCGAGTGCCGCAGGCTTGTCTAATTACTGCAGAAAGGAGCTGGCTGATCCCCAGTGCCTGCTGGCAGAGGGGCAAGAGGCTGCAAGCTGCACCACGGCAGCATCCCACCCACTGGCATTGTCACCGATGCCTCTGGAAAGACGCCTAAAATTTCTCCAGCCCCCCCGGACATCCCATGACACCCCATGATGGAAAAGCCCATGAAGAGGGCACATTGTCTGGGGCTGCTTGCAGAGGTGGAAAATGAAGGTGATGGACAAAGACCCCCCTCACTTCTCGTGCCGTGTCGCTCCCAAGGGGGTTACCTGCGCACACCACGCTAGCTTCTCTCCCATGGTGACAAATGCCATTTCCCTTGGGCTTCACCTTGCACGCAGAGAGGGCAGTCTCCGTGCCTACGCAGCTCATGCTGTTGGGCAACGTTTGCCCAGGTCCTTGCCCAAAACGTGACCCGCCGGGTGCCGACAGCGCTCTCCCGCAGCCCAGCTGCCTGCACACCACTCGAGCCTCGGCCAGACCCCAGCCCTCATCACACAGGGCTGCCCAGGTGCCGTTGTGGGTGACCTCCACTCTGCCTTCGCAGTGCGTCGAACCGTTGGCCAGGCGGAGCTCAATGGCGACGGACATCCCCGAAGCTGCCAATGACATGCAAGGGTAAGTGCACTGGCAGAGCCACAGTTTCTTCTGCTCCAGCCTGAGCATCCTCCGTGTGTGGGGAGCACCCAAACTGGAGACCAAGTGCCCACAATGCTCAGCATCCTCTTAAAAGTGAATTTTGAGGGGTGGCTTTGCAAAGGGGCTTTATTGCAAAGACACTTTCTTGCAAAGTCACTTATTGCAAAGGTACCTTATCATTGAATCATAGAATGGTCTGGGTTGGAAAGGACCTTTAAAGGTCATCCAGTCCATCCCCCCTGCAATGAGCAGCGACATCTTCAACTAGATCAGCTTCCTCAAAGCCCCTCCAGCCTGACCTTGAATGTTTCCAGGGATGGGGCATCTCCCACCTCCCCTGGGCAACCCGTTCCAGTGTTTCATTGCCCTCATTGTAAAAAAGTTCTTCCTTATACCTAGTCTGAATCTACCCTCTTTTAGTTTAAAACCATCACCCCTTGTCCTATCACAACAGGTCCTACTAAAAAGTCTGTCCCCATCTTTCTTAGAAGCCCCCTTTAGGTATTGAAAGGCCACAATAGGTTCCCTGCAGCCTTCTCTTCTCCAGGCTGAACAACCCCAACTCTCTAAGCCTTTCCTCATAGCAGAGGTGTTCCATCTCTCAGATCATTTTTGTGGCCTCCTCTGGACTGGCTCCAACAGGTCCATGTCCTTC